>NW_009270000.1:4182963-4248179 GCF_000687185.1 Egretta garzetta | reverse complement strand
CTGACATTTCAACCTCGTAATGTACGAGGCCAGTTTGTTTTGTTTGTGCAATTAGTCATGTTACTTAGCAATACAAAAAGTGCTTTTTACACTAAACTCTAGGGAATAAAATATGCAGAATTCATGAGATACAAAACACATAAAAATTCATTTCCTGAGCAGAAGCACTGCAACATTGTATAGCAAAAACTATTACTTTTTTCATTGTGTTTGTAATAAAGAACTCAAGCAACCATGCCCTTCAGGGCTGGGCTCCTCACCACTTCACTTGAACTCAGCCTCAGCATTCAGCCATGGCATGTGAAGTTAATTACTCTGGGCATTGGGGCTCTGAACAGAAGAATGACCCTATTTGCAGCTCCGTGTACTATGTACCACGCTACAGTGAATTCTTTCAGTACCTACACATCGCACACTCAGTGATTCTGAATGGAGTAATAATTCTAGCACTCTGGAGGAAAGCTCAACTGTCATCTCATTTTCGCAGGGACACTTGTCTTCCCAGGTAGCCATTTAATGGGGGCTGACATCAGTCCACATTCAGTCACTGTCACCCTCCCAGTTCAAATGGCATGAAAATCCAAAGGCAACAGCTTTCAGAAAAACATCATGCAAGAGGGCAGGCTTGAAACAATTTCTGAGCCTGGATCTTACAATCCTGAGGTCTTTCTACCAGTTATCATGATAAGGACATCAGAATTATGGACATTCAAAAATCTGTGGTTGTAAATGACTCCTCCTCTAGACAACCAAACACTGTCTGCAGGACACCTGGTTTACAGAATTGGGCAAGATGGCTGACTCACAGAGGAGCTGAATATTTTCATAGAAACTGCATAGCTGGGGAAAAAATAAAGTAATTTAACAAAAAAGCCCATTAGACGTGATTGCTTGCCAAATACCTAACTACTCTCAGTTACTGTTGGGGTGAGAACTTTCAGCAGCTTTGAAAAATACATGAAAAAATACACTGACTCTCTACGATTCAAGAGAAAATACCCTACATGTGCTGAGGTGGCTGGCCTTATCTGATGTAATCAAAAATTATGTCAGTTGGTGTGATGTATGTCTGGTCAATGGTAACATTAATCTGGAAGGGGAATAAAATAAGTGAGGAAAAATCTGTGCCTGGTAAAAATCAGTTGCAAATCTGACTCAAAGAATAGAGGCATTTAGTTTCTTTAGCAGGATTTGCACCATATTATTTGTTAACATCATGGTACACCTTCAACTTGAAGTCCTTATCACCCAGCATTTTGAACAGTAGTTTTAGGAAACTGAATAGTGTCTTTGAGGCAGAAGATGGGAGCTGGGTGGTTATTTCTTGGGGTATTCTTTCATTTTATACCAATGTAAGGCAATAATTTTGCAGATTCTTTTTCTTCACTCCAATCCTTCTTGGTTTCTTTTTTTTATTATTTCCTGATGTTGGTTCATTAATTGATTTATTCATTCATTCATTTAAGTCTAACCTAGAAATAAGTTATTTTGCAGCTTCTAATTTTAATTCATCAGATACAAACTTTGCATAATCATGTAGAGAGAACAGAGCACAGAGAAGAACTATGAATTTGTTTTTGAATATTGCCTTACTTCTATATAGTATAGGAAAATAAATTATAGATTCAGTTTTTAACTGTTAAGGTCTGGACTAGTCATCTAGGTAATTTTTAAACACGGCTACCTTTTACTAATATTCATTTGCCGATACTTATACACAGACCTTTGCTAATATGATATCCAGTTCTAACAGAAGCAAAGGGATTTGACAGGGTCTAGGTAAAAATACACTTGATCTCTTACTGATTCATATGTATGTGCTGGGATGGGTTGCATTCAGAGGTGAATTAGGTGAATCTAAAAGGAAGAACATTAAATATTCTACCCCTTGGAAACTGTTCCTGCGTTTGTACATTCTTGATACGCTCAATCAGATACCACGTGCTCGATAGCTGAAGAGAAGTAGATTGGTTTGTTGCAATTAAAGGGCACTTCTTTTCTGGTTGTTAACTCAGTAATATCACCATTTATTTCTATTAGAATTTTCCAGGCCCCATGAAGCTGCAATTTTTTATTTTTTTTTAAGAGAATGTGAGGAAGCATGTTCTTATCAGCAAAAATTTTGCCTGAAACTTTCAAAACTCTAAAAATCATCTCACAGATCTCCTGAAGTATCAGCAGGGACAGAATCCTCCTCTTTCTTTCTTTTGTTCATTCATTTGTTCTTCTGTTCTCAAGCCCTGAGCCATTTTTGTTGGCCAGCACAAAATATGAAACTCCAAAACAGACAGCCACGAATGTAGCTCTTTATAAAAACTAGAGTAGGTGAGATCTGGAATGGTTTTGCTTGAATTGACAGTTTAATGTGCAGAACTTTCATGTGACCCAGACAGAAAAGGAAACACCAAGTTTTTCCTGACATGTTCTGTGAAGTCACTAGGAGGTTTATAAGGGGATAATTTGTCTATTGAGACACCTGTGCTTCCTTAAAATATTACTCAGTTGATGCAGTATTAAAAGAACTAAAGTATACAGTGGGACTTTTGGTCCTACTTTTTTTTTTTTTCCTCCAAAGTACAAACCTCCTGTAATTTCTATTCTGCTTTACTAAGGCCTGTTACAACAATGCAGATTATGAAGTTTCAAATTAATCTCTGTAAATTTATATTCCACTTAGTCGTGAATTGTAGTAGTCAGTAAGTACACTTTTGAGATAAACAGTGTTCAATGTTCAAAATATCTCTTTAAGATGTATTCTTTTTGATTATTTAGTAGTTGTTACAGTCAGTGGCTTGGTCATATGATAAGATTTCTTCTTTCACCTGGATAACTAAAACATTAGAGCTAGAGAATAAAGGCTAGAGGGTTGCAATTTACAGCATACAATACTTCTAGGAGAATTTTTAAGATTAATATCGATTTGTGAATATACTCCTGAAAGTTTTGTATCTTTGCACACTTCCAAAACTGCCAGGCAGTTGTCTGAGTAATCATCAATAATATTGAACTAGTTATATCATCTGACCGATTCTAGCTTTCCTTATTTCTGTTGAAAATTGACCTTTATTTTTAATGTATTTCTGGCTGTCCCAGTTTACTTGTAAGAAGCCAAGATTTTTTTCTGATTAAATCAAATCTGATCACAAAAAAAAGTATCATGTCAAGCATAAAGCATATTACTCATTAATTGATATTTATATTTTAGCCATTCCAAAGTTTTTTAATGCTCCAATTAAGATATATAATCACTTGGTGGATTTAGAATACATTTACAATATTTTAATTAATTAATTTGCTGTGTCACTTACTAGCAAATTTTCAGGGAAAAGTCATCTCATGGGATCTAATTACAAAAAAAATATCATTCTAAGTACATTGAGATGAAGTGTTTGAAAACTGATCAATAAGTTCCAGAATTAAATTCAGGTTATGTCACGCTTTGTGTGACAAGCTCACTGGATCTTGAACTCTGCAGAGTTTTGAAACATTGAAAGGTTAACTTTACAGAAAACACACTTGAAAACCTCCCAGATTATAGGAGAAAATCAAATCTCTCCATAATCTCACAGAGCAGCTACTGAATCCAAATGAAAGGCAAATTTACTGGTTTAAGCAGCACATGAGCTGTGAGTATGTTCTGCAGCAATTGCTGATGGAAAGATCCCTTGCAGTTTTGCTTCTCTGAAACAGCAGAAATTAAGCTTCAGAAAACCAAAATCTGGTTAATATTTTGAAATCTTCCCATTTCCTCTAAAATAAAACCAAATTCTTAAAAAGCAAGTGTGGAAAAAGAAGAAACTCACATAGCAGAGTCCCTGCTAGGGCTGAGAACTGGGGATGTGGAAGTCCCCTCAGAGCAGCACGCTGACATGCAGTCTCCATTCTCAATACGCTGTGGACTATTTACCCACGTGAACTACTTTCGCCCTTCTGTTCTCATTAACTTTGCTGATGAAAGGCAAAGAAGGAGCATTTTTGTGAGAACTTTCCATTGTAATAAACCATCACACCAAACAACAGCAACTTCCCAGGTACACAAGCAGTTTGTTAATAGAGACCAAGAGCATCTCTTACAGAGATTTAATACAGATTAAAACACGCTCTAAGCCTGATGACTCTGCTATCCAGCTCAGTAAGAATCATAGATCCCAGAAGAATGGCGAAGACTCACTTTTAGGTCAGATCTACAGAATTTGTTCCCCCAGTTTCAAAATTTTAATACCCACACAAAGTATAAATATGGTAGCATTAAAAGTTGTATAATGACAAGTCTTTATTCAAGTATACAAAATCTACCACTGATTCATGGAATGTGCTATTTCTGCCAGGAATGAAAATGATGTGTTGATTTCAATTGAACTATTCTTACTTGCACCAGCTGCAGATCAGGTTCAGGATATGTAGAAGTGCCATTATTAGGCATAGTGTTTACGTATGACATTTTTTTATTATTGCTCATCACTGATGCATATACCCTGTCTTTTTCTACTGCCATGGTATTTAGAAATATAAAAAATTAAAGGAAGTAGCCATTTCACTGCTATTGCTAGCCCTTTTACTCTTTGTTCTTAAGAATGTTAAGCAATATGGTTTTTTTCCTACATGTTTTTCAACTCTACTATCTATAAAGCATCAAGCTATATTCACAGAAATGATAGTCAAAGAGAGACAGAAATAGAGTCACCGAATGTCAATAGCTTGGTCTGCTTTTATAAAAAACCCAGTGTACACCGGAACAAAAAAAAAAAAATGCTGTTGACAGGTGACTGGAGAAAATAACTTGTTGTAGGAAGGTTTTAAGCCCTGAGGATTTATTTGTACCTGCCGGGTTAGAGATGGCCAAAGAGCAGAAATAATGATCAGACAGACAAATACACAACCGCAAATAAGCCTGTGCCATTGCTCCTGGCAACTGTTCATTATTTAAAATAGTGCTGCTTTGAAGAGAAGCAAAATGCTTGAGATCTGCTCTTTGTATAACGGTAATGGAAGGCTCTGTTTAAAGATCGAGCATCCTGAGAGATCTTTGAAGGTAAAAGGCGGTCTTCCAGAAATGTCTCTTGTGATGGGTATTTGGAAACAGGATGTGATTTGTTTAAAGTAAATCAAACGTGTTCAAATCTATAGTAGTTCACAAGGTATTGCAGGTATCCATGTCATTTTGGTGCCATTTACTGAACCTAACCATTCATTTTAAATACTGGTATGATTTACATACTTAGGGGGCTAAGTTTATTCAAAGGATGTAATAGGTTAGTCAATGTTGTACTTTGTTAGAATGGGGCGGGGCAGGGGGTGGGGGGAACAGCATACATGCAAGCTTTCCATCATATCCACCGCAGAGTGAATCAGAAGCAATAGAGACAACCTTGATTCTCAAGGATTGCATGTGACCCTTCATACATTCAAAATGGTTGTTTGAATATCCCACAGGCACAAATATAACTAGCCCATTCACTCACGGAGTAAATTGTTTTTATAGCGTCATTGAGCTGCTAGTCATCTATTTTCTACCATGAAAAAATGCACAGGGAGCCATTAGATTTGTTTAATCTTTTTATTCTAGCTACTCTGTATTCATGTGAACTCAATGTGCTTGCTTGAAGAACAACAAACTGCCCAAATACAAGAAGGGAGCTTGATGCAAGGAGACAGGGCAACAACGTTTGCTACCTTCTTCTTTCTCTTATTCCTTTTAGCTTTTGAACCACCGCATTGTAACCCAACAGTCTGTCAGACTGACATATCTAGTTGTGTTACTGCATGACGTGACATGGCACAGCCCACCAGGTACTTGAGAGTCCAGTGCTACTTCTCCATTTTGACAGCAGTCACTCAGCCCCAGTGCAGGTTGCTTTTAGTCTCTTTGTTTGCTCTGCTTGGTTGGTAACACACTAACAGCTATTCGAGTGTTAAATAATACAAGCAGAGCCAAAGTCACAAGCTTGAATGATGGCACTTCCAGTACCCGCTGTTCCCTCTCGATGCTACAGGACTACATTGGTGTCTGTATTGTTTATCTACACCCTTAATTTTAAAGAATAACAGAAAAACCATAAATGTATTTTTTTTTCCCAATTCCATATCATGCTTAATAACACATGCCAATTACACTGTCATCTCCAGGTAAGTGCATATACAGAATTTAGGTTAGCAAGAACAGCAGGTCCACAACTCCCACAGGAACATTCACTTCCAATTGCTTTGTTCAGCACAAGTCACCAGCAGTATGCTTCCATGCCAGACTTATCACTGGGTTGCCCCGCAACATTACAACGGTCTTATTACACACAACCACCAGCACTTTTTTCTTCCCATACAATGAATGTCTATTTAAAACTCATTTCCTCCAGGTGACACTGGATTTTCAGACACAAAAACTTGTGCAGTTCAAGAGATGGCACTCCTCTCTCCCGTTGTTTGTAGGCTTCAGTTTTAAGTGAATAAAAGCAAGTCTGTGTAGTTTGAAGTCCCTAGGAATTCTCTCAACTGCAAAGAAAGAAGCTCATGTTGCTGAGGTGACATCATGCAGATAAAACCAATATTCGGGAGATAAAATACCAGCAGAACCTCAAATGGTTCAATTTGTTGCATTAGTTTAATTATTTGCAGCTTAGAATGATGTTAAATAAATCTATTATACCTAGTATTTTTAACTACAGTTCATATCTGGTCTCAGTCTTGTGTGAATGTGGGGAAAGTATCACTTCTAACACATGGTCTAGAGGTTTCGTTGTAGTGAATAAAAGAACATAAATTCAAGTAATATTTTTCCCATTAAAAACAAATATTTAAATCATTTTGACCTTCTCTTTAATTATGTATAACAGTGCCCACTTTCATCCTCAGACAAGCCCCATACTTCGAAGCTCAGCTTTGCACAAGGTCTGCAGGCAATTCTGAGCAGGTGTTTGAAGACCCCTGAAAATGGGCCTAACGTTACTTGCCTCCAGGGTGGTTATCATGGCTATACTCTCATCTAGTGCTTATGCTAAAGAATTAATCCTATTACCATACAAGAATGACTTCTAAGTGGCTGCAGCTGAGTTAAAAGAACAAAGGGAGCTCGATTTTATAAATTTTGTAAGTGATTTTAGTGGGTCAAATGCAGGAAGGGAGACTGATAGACTGGCATATATCAGTTGTGTAAATAAGGGAGCATAGCAGGTTACTTGTTTCCAAATTTAATTGCCTCACTCTGGGAAAAGAAGTCAGGGCAATGCTTGCAATGGAAGCATTTTTGCTGAAATCTCTTCCCATCCATCAATCTTTTACTCAGTAATATGGGGAGTTTGCTTTTATGAGCTCCAAAATGTATTTTACTGTTGTAAAATCTAGAAGCAAGGATTACTTAGGGTCTGTTTTCATTTGATTTGATGTGTGGATTTGTTTGGGGTTTTTTTAAAGAAATGAACCCTTTAGCTTTTCTTTGCCTTGCGATTGACTAACTTAACTGAGGTCACAAGGAAAACTGGAGATTTAAAAAGGAAATGTATGTAGTTCTGAGGATCTGGGCATTGCTGTGCAATTGCATGATCTCATCACCCACAACCTCATCCTTTCCCACAGCCCTTCACTGACTTTGCCACTTCCTCCTGCTGACTTTGTCAAGCAGGGCGTAAGAAGAGGACAGGCGTTCTGTCCACACTCGTCCCCACAAAGCACAGCCAGCATCTCCAGCACCATGTTCATCGTAGAACAAAAAGGATTCTTCCTTTCTCTTCCTCTCTTCCTTCTGCCATTTAGTTATTAAACCAACAAGAATGCCTCAAGTAATGAGCACAACAGGGGTAACTGGAATCGGGTTATTGGTGTGCATTTGGCAAACTTAAGAGGTATACGAGGAATGAAAGCAGAAACAGACCCATGTAACAAGAGTAGTTTAATCGACTTCTGAGGATAGATGTGGCCCTACCGCAATTCCACTGACTTTGATGTTACCCTAGAGTGAATACAGTCTGTAGAGAGATTACGCCTCTAGGAGAAAATGACACCTTCTCATCGGCCCCTATTTTGCTTTCTGGAAAACTGGCTATGTCTTGAGAGCATGGACCAGGGTATGGAACAAAAGGAAAAAGAGCAATTACCAGTCAAGGTGGATATAATTAGGCCTAAATCAGTGTGATAGAAATTAAGTGCCTCATTTTTATAAGATAGGAAACTGTGCAAGACATAAACAAATTAGAGATTTTTTTTTTTTTTTACAGTAATAGAGGCTCCTTGGAAAGTAAACAAACAGTGAGCACTAGGAAGGTTTATGTCACAGCACTAATTAAAATCCCAGCCAAGAAAGAGAAAAATACCTTGGATTTAGCAAGAGCAATAAAAACATTTTTAAAAGAACATATGGACAAACCTTCTGACAAAATGCTTAGATTATTACAGGAAAAAATATGGAATAAATATGTGTGTGCAGAAGAAGGAAAATATGTCTTAAATGAGAATTTAGAATTGAGGTACAAGCTTTCCAGGACAGTTTTAGCAAATGCAAGAATTGAGGATCGCTTTAAGCATTTGACCACCTCCTAGTCATGGTCTTGGAAACACTCTTATGGCTCCGGTACAGACCATTAATGGGCCAGATTCTCCGCCTTTACTAACTGCATCTGGAGCTGTCAGCCTGTGATTCCTCCAGGGGACAGAGAAAGAAAAAAAAAATCACAAATCTCAGTAGAGCTAAAACAGCAAAAGCCTTCAACATACATCTGTTAGCTAAACTGGAACAAGGGAGATGAGGATGAATGTTCCCTTCTCCAGCTGTGCAAGAGAGGTGCTACTCTCCAGCAGGAGGACGGTAAGAGCTAACTGGCAGGGTATGAAGCACATTAACCTCTTCCACCACCTCAGCTGGTTGCAGGGATTAATCTGAACAGCCAAGGTGGTATAAAAGTGATTAAATATTCACCCATTTAAACCCAAAGTCCCCACAGTTTTTATGAGGCTAAATGTAAGCCAAGCCTTTATCATTGAAAAGAAAAAAAAGTGTCACAAAGAAATGCATTTCTCTTGATATTCATGAAATTCATTAAAAGTCATGAATTTATTAATGAACAGCATTTGTTATTTGAATTGATTTGCTGAACATCTTTAAAGCCTTTTATTATACATTGGTTGAAATTTGGCTATTAGTCTACCTTGTCTTATTGTGATTGCCCAGATGAGTCAGACAGTATTATCTTTAGTTGGATGACCATGCAAGAAATTATTTATTTTTATTCAAAAATACCAAGTTTAGAGTTAGTTCCCTCAACACTTCTTATTTTTTGTGAATTTCTGCAAAATCAGTTTTGTGAATGTTCCTGTACAGTGGACACTGAAAAAATGTGGTCCAATCCCGATTTTTTTTGTGTGTGTGTATTGAGTTACTCTTCTGATTCTAATCATTAAATAAAAACCCAAAAACTTTGGGTAGTTGGATTCTAACTCACATAAATGTCAGAAAATAATAAATGCTGGAAATTAATTTACTTTGGAGAGGGAATACCTTACTGTGTTTAAATCGCTTTCTCATTTTTTTATCAAAGAAACAGTAAGTATTAATTAATGTTAATACTGTATTTGTAAAAAAAATACATGGTTTCCAAAACAGAATTGCATTTCAAAACAGAGTAAAAATGTAGAGCAATTATTTCTCCTTGATATATTGATCATAAAACATTTAACAAATTGGTGATGAATAAATAGGAAAAAGTAACGGTAAATTAAGTAAGGATAATCAGGTAGAGTAAGTACATGGGAAACAAGTAGGAGATGCTTGGAGAACATTTTATTACACATGCTACCTGAACAGTTTTTGAATTATTCAAGAGACTGATGCTACTAGCCTTAGAAAAGAAACTTCTTAATGGGGGAGGAGATTTATTGGAAGTAAAGAACAGAAATAACAGAGACTTGCACCAGTGTCACCAGAACTTACTGAAGCTTTCTTTTGTGAATACAAAAGACACAAAAGAAGACTGGATACACTGTTCCCCAGATGCAAAGAGTGTTTGCATCAACCTTGTATTAACTTCCTTTCTCCCCAAGCTCTCTTAACTTGCTTCAGTTGCCCAAATACAGGTCTGTGCTACAGTTTGAGGTGTCTGAGGGTATAAAAGGAATCCACATGGGACTAGCAGACACAGAGCACTGGAAGACCTACATCCCTCAGGATGATGGCTGGAGGCAGGAAGTTTAAGGATGTCTGTTTACTTAGCTGAAGCAAGCCTGTTGTCCCTATAGTCTTTCAAGGTGTCCACACCAATGTTCTAGGCTTTCTACATTTCATGTGTTGTTTTCCTGCTTGTAAAAGTTCTGGCCTCCTTTTGTTACACTCAAGGGTCATTACCCAGGTTATATGATACACTGAAACTTCTTCCTCACACCTTTTCAGCAAACCTTTCAAAAGGTGCTGCATCAGAAAAAGTACATTTAGTCCACATATAATGAGGTACATCCTTAAGGTATCTATGTGTATCTCTTGTTGATAAGGGATGCTCAGTACAATGCATCACATTAAGGAATACAATTTGCTCATTTTACCTAATGTAATGTATGTCACACAGGCCACAGAGTATTAACAGTTAAGTAGTTGAAGTCTGTAATTTGAAGATAGTTAAAACCTCTTTATCCAAAGACTTTTGTAGAAAAAAAGAAAGCATTATTTTCCTAAGGATCTTGCATTTTCCAAAAAAATGAAAAATATAGTTAATTCTGTCAAAAAACCTCAGTGTTTTTAACAAAAAACCAGAACATTAAAATTTTTACTAAAAGCTAAAGCCATTTTATTGACAACTAAGTGTCAATCTTTTCTTTTTTCTTTTTTTATTTAAATAATTAGAAATTAGTGAATTTTCATGAACTAGTCTTTTCATTCCTTTCTATCTCTCCTTTATACCCTTCCCACCTGTGTTCACCAACATAAATTAATCTAAAAGTGAAACCATCACTTTAATTTCTAAGCTTTAATTGTGACTGATACTTTGACCATCAGGGTTTTTTACAACTCTTTAATCAAGGCAAAGCTAAACAAAACTGAATATGACAACTATGAAGCAATGAGTAATACTGTTGTTCCTTTTCTGTATTTCAAAATTTAGCTTGTTCCTGGCTGTCTTGCTAGCACTTCAGCTGTAGAAGAAAACAAAACCCAGAGTCCTTATGGAAGGAGTCAGTTCCAGAACTACATTCTGAGTGTTTCCTGAGTCAGAAATGTGGGAGATTTTCCCCACTTCCAGCCTGGTTTGTGCTACCATTACCATGTCTCTAACCTCAGCGAAGATAGAGGAACACAAATTAAGACAGGGATGTTCTGATAACATTTTTGTGGTACACCTCTGAGGGGCCCGACTTTAATCAAATGGTTGCTAACTTGATGAGATGATACATGCCAGCCCACACTGTGGAATTTCCCAGCTCTAAAGTTTAGGCCCTGGAAAACACTGAAGTTTTCCAGGTTTCAGACTCCTGGCCATGGGGACAAGGTTGCAATACTCATCTATGGCCACCACTTCCAGGGCTTCTAGGCTCCCTGCCTGGATGTAGACCAAGTTCAAGATATCCTTTTTAGTCCTTTAATCATAATTATTTTAACCACATACCTTTTTTAGATTCATAGGATAATTTAGGCTGGATGGGAGCCATAGGTAAAGCATGGCCAATACCATACAATACATTGCTTTAATGAATAACACCTGGTTTAGGCCTCAGCTTGTAAGGATTGTATCTATTATCAATTTTATAAAATTAGAAAAATAAATTGATCTGATCCATTGTGGTAGAGTTTAGGGGAGAAGAAATGAGAAAAAGTAATGAAAGCAAATAGCAGGAAGACTGGGTTTTCAGGAAGCTGTTATAAGTTCTTGTTTCTCCTAAAATATTTGCTTCTTAATGAAAACTTGCAGCTATTCCAAAATATTCTGGAGTCTAGTTTTGCATTTCCCTTTGGAAGGGACCTTACCGCACTGTTGTAATTTAACCACTAAAAATTCCACACCAGGAAGAGGCCAGGGGCAAAGTTGCTCTGATTTTTACACTGTCCCAGCACTGTGTTTTATTACTGCATCCCCTCAGGTCTCTAGGCTGCAACAGATATCAAAGTCAACTTTCCAAATCTATTTTTACAATAATTCAAGCTGGTTTAATGTTTGGGGGTTTTTTTTGTACATTTTCCGTCTGTAGCACATTTAATATATGAAGCCAATTATATGTGAAAATGTAAAGTGGTCTGAGTTAATGAAAAAAATAAAGACCACATGTATACATGAGGAGTGCAAGCTCTGTGTTATTCCTTGCATTTGTCCTATGCAGCTGAATATAAATACAGGTTTTTTCAACTTGTTCAGAAATGCTGTTGGTACTATTTACTGCATTCCCTTGTCTCAGCTTTACTCAAAGTAGATGTAAACAATAAATAAAATTATTGCTAAGGTTACTTTTTTTAAAAGTGGCTGTTATAATCAGAAAAGTGATGCTATAAAAATGATATCTCAGTGTTTCACATTTATTCTCCCTCAGTGACTTCTTTATCAAATGTGCTTATTTTGCAAGTCAAAACAAGATTCTTCTCACTGCCAGTACTGCAGCTCCACATGTTACTTGGAAGGCAGACAATATTCTTCTCCTCTCTTTTTCAGTGATAAAGATTTTAGAATAAAAACCATAGCCACCCATCTGGATGATGGTGCAGGAGGTAAAATACAAGGCTTTGGGGTTCTACTTTGCAGTGCAGATAGTGGAAAACGTATTTATAGTTAAACGTATGAAAATGATACAAAACCTGAGGCAGGTACTTGGTCTGCCATTTTGTGATTGTCTTTCTGATGGTAGTGCCTTGATTCCAACAGCAGGCCTTGGGGTATGGGAAGCATAGACATTAATGGAGCAGTGATTTCCAATAAGCACAGCAATGTTTAAAATAATTGAAATTATATCAAACAGTTGTCTTACTAGGCAGCATCTCTAGCAAGCTGACTGAGAGCTCAAGTCTGGATCTGATTCAGAGGATGTCTCCTTCCTTCCAGTTAGTAATTAGGAAAGCTATATACAGAAAAATTAAATACTGTTATAAAGAGACCAAGACAAGTTTTCTAGATGGTGGTCAGGTCTTCTATCCACCATAGTTATAACACTGGAAAAAACGAAAAGCATTCCAGTGACTTTTATGGCATAGTTTCTAACAAACTAATCAGACTCTTGGGACTCGATTTAGCCCTGAGCGTTATAATAAAACAGCAACAACTGTAAATGCAAAAGTAGTCAAGTCTGTGTTAAAATGCTGTGTATTGTGTCAGTTCCCATGTTTTCTGGTGGACTTTTCGCATACGTACAGAAGAACTAAGTGAATCTATAATCAAGGTTATGAATTGTTTTCCACCTTGAATTTCTTTCTACCTTCTTCAAAGCAGGCCTATATTTTTTCAGATTTCTTGTTGGTCATCAAAGGTGAAATCATGAGTACTCCATTGCTAAACTCAAAAAAGCATGTTTTGTTTATAGCAGATGAGGTGCACAGAGAATGATTGCTGGAACAGAGACAGAATTAAGCCTCCCATTAAAATGTTGCTTTGCCTTGCTTTACAATATGTTAGCATTAGTATTTTTTGGATTTTAGGGTGGCATATTTGAAATGTATATTTATGGTATTAGATGTTTCTAGATAAGATATTATGCCTTCCTGCTTTACAGGGACAGGACCAGAACTGACTGCTCATATGAACCTGAAGACTTTGCTAAAACAGTGAAGGGAAAAAAAAAATAATTTAGCAGTCCTTGCTTTGGGAGTGATACGTTATTTTCCCTCATAAATTTAACAATAAAAAGCCTGTTCTTACTGTGGGCTTAGAAAATGGAAAATTTAAGAGAGTTACAAATGGCTGACACATTTGATTTAAAAAAAAATGTATTTGCTCTAACTTGCTTCATTTGGTCTACCTGGAGTCTTTAAAAAAGCATTCCTTCTGCTGCTTATTAGGAATGTAACCTATTGTTTGTTAAGCAGCCAAGATCAATTTACAAACTTTTTGTTTAAACAATCATTAAACAGAATAAATTAATGGCATATTATGTGTTGCTTCTGATAATCCAGTTAAGACAACAGCAATACATATTGCTGTTTTCAAATATTTTCAATTTTCACTGAACTGTCGTTGGAGCAACTGCTATATTGATCATTCTCTCTTTTCTTCTGTACTAAAGGGCTAAATTTATAGGGCCCTGATGTCTATCATAAGAATAATCTTTTCTTCAGTAATCTTTATTTTATCTAAGCTTTTAGCACATTTGATGCACTGCTTCTTAGAGTCCAGAATTTACAGATGCCACTTTGAATAGCACATACGGATTCAGTTCAAGCTACCTAAACATATGCATTTTTGCATATGGAAATTGTCCCAGTGTCTTCCATAGGTGACTCTGAAATTGTATGTGCTCAAATATTTTGTTGAATGTATGTCTCAGAGAGAGATGCTAAAGCCTTTTGCAGTGTCAAACCAAAGATCTTGTAAGTGTTCATTTACATACGTATCACCCCAGCAAGCTTCCCAGGGCTTAACTTCTCCCTTATTTGCTTTCTACCATCCCATCCTCTCCACTGAGCTCTAAATCAGCTTGCTCTTTAAATTTCAGTGAACGAAACACATTGCCCTCTCACCGACATTGGTGCAATTCACATGATTTGCACCAGAATAAGCAGCAAACAAACTGTGTTTACAGTGCATGCATTTTGCTTTAGATGTTCAGCCTTGGGCACTGGCAAGTTACCCTCAGAATCTCCTCCAGCTTGCCCTTTCCTCGGTTATTTTTTTCCCCTGGCAGAAACCTGTGAATAAGCTTTTCCTTTTACTATTCCTTTTTCTTTCTTTGCAGCTGCCTCTCTTTCTCTCTAATGTACAGCTCACCCATCACAAATAGCTGTTCTAGTTGTAAATAAGTTAGGCAGACACTGACTTGTAGCCATACATAGACCACCCAAATTAGCTGTAGCTCTAATCACATTTCACTTTTCCTCTCTGAAATGAACAACAACCAAAACTGGCTGCTAATAAAGTTCTGCAGAACATATTAAAGGCAAACTCACCAATAAAGTTTCACCATGTTTTTCTGAGCCATATTTTATCTGGTTCATATTACTGGAATTTATGATGTCTGTGTAGTGCTGGATCTTTGCCCCCTACTTTCATTTGCTTTCCCCATAACTGAAAAGCTGGCCTAGGTTAAACAAAAAACATAACAGCTATAATCTGTAAAAAGAGAAAATCAGATGCAGTGTGAGGTATTCGAGTCGAGCAGCACAACTAGAAACTCAACCAAGAGTTGTTGTTGATTCACTCAGTGTGTTATGCTGAATAAGCTGGAAGCTGTTCTCAGGATCCTTTGTTTAAAAACTGAGTACCAAAGAAAGAATTTCAGCCAAGTACTGTCCCACAGCAAATGTAAAAGTCATTTCATTCCTTTTTCATTTCCTCAGATTACAGGGAGTCAAGAATCATACAAAGACAGAAAATCTATTCTTGGATCCACTGGTATGGGTGAATCAGTTCAGATTAAACGAGAAACAGCACAAATCTTTGACTGAAACTTCAGTCAAACAAATTCAGACAGTCTAGGATATCAAGGAGTTTAATTAGCTCTGTGTTATTCTTTCTAGCTCATCACTTAATCATTTCTAGTGAAATCAGAATTGGAAATACTAAAATAACAGAAAAAAATATTCTCATGGTTTTTTTCCAAAACCTAGAGGCTCTTTGTAGACATACACCTAGGTGTATGCAGGGTATTTTTTCATGTCTGGCTGCATTTGGAAGCAAATGAATGCACAATAGGAAATTATAAGAAATAATTTCAAAAAGATTTAACATTGCATGCTGGGGCAGATATGCAAATTAGTCATTTGTAAACAAGTTTCTTGATAGAATACTGGTAGATGGATCCATACCTCCTTTCTTGCTAGAGCTAATGTGCAATGCATGTGTCATCTTTAAATCCTGCTATCTGCAGAAGAGCTATTGTTTGAGTGTCAAACAATTCATTCTATTTAGCTTTGAATATGACCTATTATACACGAAAATCTAGTATATCACAAAAATATATTATATACGAAAATCTAGTAAATCACAAAAGCCAGACAAAGCAGAGCAGTACACAATGTAGGATTGCCAATCTGCAAATGTTTGGGACCTTTGTGAGCTTTTGCTACTAATGATGTTACTGTGTGCTGCTGGAAGCTTTTTCCAAAAGCTTCAGGATTAATTTGCTATCAAAATGGATGACAAGCATTCACACACCGAATAATGATGTTTTTAATTCATAATTTATCATGTTATGTGATGTCATAAATGAAATAAAGCTATATTAATTCTCAGTGAAAACATCCTTCCTGTGAATAGCAATCAGTTCCCACATGAGTGTGCTTTTCAGAGAAAGGGGAAGGGTGTGTGTGAAATATTTCTCCTATAAGAAAAAAGTGTTTTCAAAACCTGATTGAGGGAGTTTGCAGGAAGAAATGCCTGGAATGATAAACTGAGTGCAATCACTGTTAAAACAAAAAAGAACACAGCAGATTAAAATATTTGTTTGAAACATAGGAATAAATCTAATGTCTCCCTCATACAAACAGGATGATATTTGTTGCCAGCAAGTTTTGTTCCAGTGGCAATGGGATAAAAACTGAGGGCCATACTAACACCCCTTTTTCTAGTGGAGAATCTCTAGATGAAATCATGTGTGAAAATTGACATAGAGAAATATTCCACAAAATCCATCTTGTTTCTGCTAGTTCTTTTACTGAAGTCATTGGGACAAGAAGCAGCATAAACTAAATAAAATTATAGCAGACTGAACACGTCTTGAACTACTCCTTTAACATAACCAATCCAGAAACCGTAGCCCATAGGCTCTTTAGCATTTGGTGAAAACACAAAAAGGCACATCAGGCTTCCCATTTACACAATTAATTTATCTTCTAACACAGAAGTAACAAACTAGAAAAAAAAAGATCTGTCAATAGGTAAAATTTATACCTCTTGGGAAAGAGACATTTAAATAAAAGGTATGAAGACAGATCTACCAGGTGTCCACTAGATCCCAGGGTAATGGATATCTTTTCAACCAGTCCTTCTTTCCATTACAGCAGCTCCAAATAGCTTCCTGCATCAGGCAAGCTCTATACAGACCCTTCTGTGTTCCTATAAGGGGTCTATTTCCATGCGCTTGGAGTATGAGCTCTGCTTCTGCTCTCTGCTGCATGTTGGCTCCCTGTGCCTCTCAGGGTCTTCAAGGAGGTACTCACCCTAGCAAGTGTCTTCCTCTTGGGTTTCTCCTTTGTAGTCCCATTCTGCCTTCTAGGATTTGAAAACGTCCATTGGTTTTTTTTTTAACTCAGAGCAGGAACGCATAAAATTGCTGCCTTGGAGCACCTGAACTAACTCTCTTTGAGATGAAACCAGAAGTTCTCCATGAATGCCCCTAATGGGTTCCAAACACCAAAGGACATTCAATCCACAGAACTGGGCCATGCTACTTGCTTACTGAGACAGGCTTTCCTCTGCTCTGGTAAGAAAAAACAGCCTACTACCCTGCCTTCACATGAGGTTTCAGCCTGCCTCAAAATATTCAGGAAAAATCAGTCAGGTAACCTTCCTCACAGCTGTAACCATAGAGAGCACAACACATTGCATTTAAGTAGGAAACTGAAGAAAAATCAAGCAGTTCTAACATCTCCCAGCATCTGTTACACTTGTGAATATCACAGTGCCTCGGGGGGAAGGCTTAACTGTTGGCTAGAGGATTCCTCGGGGAGGTGGGAGTTCTGGCTCAGATCACTCTCTTCAGTTTGCTTTCCCTCCTCTTTCTGGCTGTCTTCTTTCTCCTCAGAGAACTCATACTGCATCAGTTGTTGTGGGAGAGAGTGTAAAGCGCTATCTTCTTCATCCCAGGAGATAGTTGGGAGGTTGGAACTGTGGCTGCTTGACTGTATTTGGACTTGGGTCTTTATGAGCATAGCCAAAAGAGGCACTGAAGAAAATTTGCTAGCAGAATTTAAGGTACATCTAGATTTTTAAGGGCTGAATCAAGATGTAAATATCAATGAAACACAAAAGGACATTTAGTCACCTTGGAATTCATCTACACTGTGCAAGGGCCAGATACAAACTTATAAAGTAGTCTGACTTCTGCATCCACACATGTTGGTTCAGCACGGTACAAAGGCACAACCATACAAGTATTGTATGGAACAAGATCCAGAACTACACCATCTCTACTCCTCCAATTCCCCCCCCTACCCCATTTCTTCCCCTATTTCTTTATGAACTGGTTTTCATGGAAAAGAAATCTGGTTGAGCTGATCACACCAGGACTTTGGTAAGTTTTGATCAGCAAAAGTGGCTGAAGACTGCAGGCAAAAAAGCCAAGGGGAAGAAGACTGTTCTGTCACTAAAGCAGAATTACACATGATGTAGGTAATAAGACATGGAGTGCATACTGAAAATAAACCTTATATTAAATAGCTCAACAGACACTATCCATCCTCTGCAACGAATGAGACCAGCATCCTATGAAAAAATAGTATGGTAGTAGCAAGACCTGTGGAAAACCAAGCATAATATATGTTTAAGATGGACATTTAATGCAGAAAAAAGCTCGTATTTCTTCAGACAAACTTGGTATTGGCATTTTGTAAATGTTATAACATTATATGTGTTTTACATATGCATACACATTAATCATCATATATTGTTTATTAGTTTTGTGTAAGTAAAACAGTACTTAGTAATTCAGGAAAGCATAAGGCTCTCCAATTTCATCAGACATATGTTCAGGCAGACAATAACTTGTAGTAAAGAAAAATATGATACTTAAACAAAGAACATTACATTTTATCCATATTTCACTTGAAACAATAGCCAAACACATTGCTTATAGCAGTCATTTTGGACATTGCCAGGGCTCTGGAGAGAGATGGGAAAGCTGCCGGGCAGAGCCGTCAGGTGTACTAATGAGATAAGGGAGCTGGAGAGCTTCTTTGAAAATAGTTGTCGGAGAAGTTAGGAGGGGGGGGAGTTTAGGGTTTGGGGTTTTTTTCATTTCTGGGCCACACAAGCTCAAAGAAAGATTTGTATTGCATATCTCAAAGGAACCCACATAGTATACCTGTAAGAAATACCAAACAATCATAAGCAGTGCCCAGCAACTTCTGCTCTCAGTGGATATATGTACAGACGTGGTGAAAAGGAAGCTAAACACCAAATTGAATAGCACAGCCTCTAAAATAAATCACAGTATTCAGTTCAAGTGTAACCAACATTCTCAACAGTCTTTTGGCAAAACAATAAGAAACTGTTGCCAACTCTGCACAGTCTTGCAAATTCATTTCATTTTTAAAAAATGTTGCATTCCTTCACTTCTAGAGAAGAAAATTTGTGTGTGGAGAATGTTTAAGAATGTATCTTCTCTCCATATCAGATATTCCATATATAGCTGACTGACCTGTTTATTCTCTTGGAAAAAATAAATCAATGAAAACAATTAGTTATGTGGAAATTATATATTTGATGGTTCAGCAAAGTTCAATTATTTCCAAATGTGGGTATCCTAACCTTTGTTGGTGAGTTCAAGTAATTTAGATTATTCATGCAAACTAGAAATGACTCAGAAAAAAATACTTTTCACTTATAAAATGGTTTCAGCTAATGTTTTTTCTCTTGATTATGATCTCTACTTGCTTAAAACATACACGTTGTTCCAAAATCAAACATCACACAGAAAATAGAGATCTGAAGAATTTTCATTATTTCCTCTTAATCTGCAACCTTTCTTTTACCAGTCAGTTCACGCCCCTTAAGCTTTATATGTATTTCCTTCCACTAAAGATGACAGAAAATATGATTCAGAAAAGGCACTGAGCTAGTTGTCTTCAGTTCAGTGGAATACTTCCACTTTTTGTATGAGAAAGAAACAATATGAATATAAAATTTGCATGTGTGCTTATGTTCTTTCAAAGTTAATGATCTTTGGAACTTTTGTCTCATAAACCTTTAGGATTTTCTGGAAAAAAAATCATACAAATAAATGCATTTTGTATTTAAAAAAATAAAAATAACTCATTATGCTTTTTTATGAACATGAAATGATCATATCTCTTTTGAAACACCTCTATGCAAGTGTAAATTACAAAATGCTCTCAGATCTTTCAGAGATCAAAAAGCTCATAGCTTTGAAAGTCAGCCTCCGTTAACTGCAGAAACTTCTTTATATTTGGATATTTTATGATTGCTAAAATTCTGAATATTTAAAGTTAGGACTGAGATCAACAGAAAGTGGGGTAAAATATTTCCAGTACAACTTTGTGGTTGTGTGGTTTAAAGGAGGCTACTCAGCAAACCTGCTTGCAGAAGAATTAATTTTGGAGGTCTTAGTCAGCCACAACATTAACCTTTTCAGACACTTATACAGATTTCTTCAGAAATTCTGTCCCTATTGATCTCACTAAGACTTTGCTTTGATGTAACTGGGACTTGTGTATCAAGCTGCTGAAGATGACTAGAGTTGCCCTCATTCTATCTGAGAAAGAATATTTTCTTCTTCCATCCAAATGGAGACCTCCCGGACCTCTCTCTTATGCAATGAAGGCAAGAATGTGGTCAGCTAAAGATGACAGAACTGGCAATCAAATGTCTTTCAACACTAATGCATTACAAGATCTTCCCGTGCAGCAGATCTGGTGAAGAAAATGGTGCAACAAAGCACGGATGAACACCTTTTTTCTTTTCCTTTCTTTTCTTCTTTTCTTTTCTTTTCTTTTCTTTTCTTTTCTTTTCTTTTCTTTTCTTTTCTTTTCTTTTCTTTTCTTTTCTTTTCTTTTCTTTTCTTTTCTTTTCTTTTCTTTTCTTTTCTTTTCTTTTCTTTTCTTTTCTTTTCTTTTCTTTTCTTTTCTTTTCTTTTCTTTTCTTTTCTTTTTCCTTTCCTTTCCTTTCCTTTCCTTTCCTTTCCTTTCCTTTCCTTTCCTTTCCTCTTCTTTTCTCTTCTTTCCTCTTCTTTTCTCTTTTCTTTTCTTTTCTTTTCTTTTCTTTTCTTTTCTTTTCTTTTCTTTTCTTTTCTTTTCTTTTCTTTTCTTTTCTTTTCTTTTCTTTTCTTTTCTTTTCTTTTCTTTTCTTTTCTTTTCTTTTCTTTTCTTTTCTTTTCTTTTCTTTTCTTTTCTTTTCTTTTCTTTTCTTTTCTTTTCTTTTCTTTTCTTTTCTTTTCTTTTCTTTTCTTTTCTTTTCTTTTCTTTTCTTTTCTTTTCTTTTCTTTTCTTTTCTTTTCTTTTCTTTTCTTTTCTTTTCTTTTCTTTTCTTTTCTTTTCTTTTCTTTTCTTTTCTTTTCTTTTCTTTTCTTTTCTTTTCTTTTCTTTTCTTTTCTTTTCTTTTCTTTTCTTTTCTTTTCTTTTCTTTTCTTTTCTTTTCTTTTCTTTTCTTTTCTTTTCTTTTCTTTTCTTTTCTTTTCTTTTCTTTTCTTTTCTTTTCTTTTCTTTTCTTTTCTTTTCTTTTCTTTTCTTTTCTTTTCTTTTCTTTTCTTTTCTTTTCTTTTCTTTTCTTTTCTTTTCTTTTCTTTTCTTTTCTTTTCTTTTCTTTTCTTTTCTTTTCTTTTCTTTTCTTTTCTTTTCTTTTCTTTTCTTTTCTTTTCTTTTCTTTTCTTTTCTTTTCTTTTCTTTTCTTTTCTTTTCTTTTCTTTTCTTTTCTTTTCTTTTCTTTTCTTTTCTTTTCTTTTCTTTTCTTTTCTTTTCTTTTCTTTTCTTTTCTTTTCTTTTCTTTTCTTTTCTTTTCTTTTCTTTTCTTTTCTTTTCTTTTCTTTTCTTTTCTTTTCTTTTCTTTTCTTTTCTTTTCTTTTCTTTTCTTTTCTTTTCTTTTCTTTTCTTTTCTTTTCTTTTCTTTTCTTTTCTTTTCTTTTCTTTTCTTTTCTTTTCTTTTCTTTTCTTTTCTTTTCTTTTCTTTTCTTTTCTTTTCTTTTCTTTTCTTTTCTTTTCTTTTCTTTTCTTTTCTTTTCTTTTCTTTTCTTTTCTTTTCTTTTCTTTTCTTTTCTTTTCTTTTCTTTTCTTTTCTTTTCTTTTCTTTTCTTTTCTTTTCTTTTCTTTTCTTTTCTTTTCTTTTCTTTTCTTTTCTTTTCTTTTCTTTTCTTTTCTTTTCTTTTCTTTTCTTTTCTTTTCTTTTCTTTTCTTTTCTTTTCTTTTCTTTTCTTTTCTTTTCTTTTCTTTTCTTTTCTTTTCTTTTCTTTTCTTTTCTTTTCTTTTCTTTTCTTTTCTTTTCTTTTCTTTTCTTTTCTTTTCTTTTCTTTTCTTTTCTTTTCTTTTCTTTTCTTTTCTTTTCTTTTCTTTTCTTTTCTTTTCTTTTCTTTTCTTTTCTTTTCTTTTCTTTTCTTTTCTTTTCTTTTCTTTTCTTTTCTTTTCTTTTCTTTTCTTTTCTTTTCTTTTCTTTTCTTTTCTTTTCTTTTCTTTTCTTTTCTTTTCTTTTCTTTTCTTTTCTTTTCTTTTCTTTTCTTTTCTTTTCTTTTCTTTTCTTTTCTTTTCTTTTCTTTTCTTTTCTTTTCTTTTCTTTTCTTTTCTTTTCTTTTCTTTTCTTTTCTTTTCTTTTCTTTTCTTTTCTTTTCTTTTCTTTTCTTTTCTTTTCTTTTCTTTTCTTTTCTTTTCTTTTCTTTTCTTTTCTTTTCTTTTCTTTTCTTTTCTTTTCTTTTCTTTTCTTTTCTTTTCTTTTCTTTTCTTTTCTTTTCTTTTCTTTTCTTTTCTTTTCTTTTCTTTTCTTTTCTTTTCTTTTCTTTTCTTTTCTTTTCTTTTCTTTTCTTTTCTTTTCTTTTCTGGCCAGCAGGTCGAGGGAGGTGATTCTGCCCCTCTACTCAGCTCTGGTGAGACCTCACCTGGAGTACTGCGTCCAGCTCTGGAGCCCTCAGCACAAGAAGGACATGGAACTGTTGGAACGGGTCCAGAGGAGGGCTACAAAAATGATCCGAGGGCTGGAGCACCTCTCCTATGAGGACAGGCTGAGAGAGTTGGGCTTGTTCAGTCTGGAGAAAAGGAGGCTACGGGGAGACCTGATTGCGGCCTTCCAGTACCTAAAGGGGGCCTATAGGAAAGATGGGGAACGTCTTTTTAGTAGGGCCAGCTGTGTTAGGACAAGGGGAAATGGTTTTAAACTAGAACAGGGTAGGTTCAGGCTAGAGGTAAGGAAGAAATTTTTTACAATGAGGGTGGTAAAACACTGGAACAGGTTGCCCAGAGAGGTAGTGGAGGCCCCATCCCTGGGAACATTCAAGGCCAGGTTGGATGGGGCTCTGAGCAATCTGATCTAGTTAGCAGTGTCCCTGCTCACTGCAGGGGGGTTGGACTAGATGACCACTAGTGGTCCCTTCCAACCCTAAACATTCTATGATTCTATGATTCTATGATTGGCTGGGCCTGATGCCCCGATTGTCCTCGGTGAGCCTGGTGAGCCCCTCTCCTCTCCTCTCCTCTCCTCTTCTCTTCTCTCCTCTTCTCTTCTCTTCTCTCCTCCCCTCTCCTCTCCTCTCCTCTTCTCTTCTCTTCTCTCCTCTTCTCTTCTCTTCTCTCCTCCCCTCTCCTCTCCTCTCCTCTTCTCTTCTCTTCTCTCCTCTTCTCTTCTCTTCTCTCCTCCCCTCTCCTCTCCTCTCCTCTTCTCTTCTCTTCTCTCCTCTTCTCTTCTCTTCTCTCCTCCCCTCTCCTCTCCTCTCCTCTTCTCTTCTCTTCTCTCCTCTTCTCTTCTCTTCTCTCCTCCCCTCTCCTCTCCTCTCCTCTTCTCTTCTCTTCTCTCCTCTTCTCTTCTCTTCTCTCCTCCCCTCTCCTCTCCTCTCCTCTTCTCTTCTCTTCTCTCCTCTTCTCTTTTCTCTTCTCTTCTCTTCTCTTCTCTTCTCTTCTCTTCTCTTCTCTTCTCTTCTCTTCTCTTCTCTTCTCTTCTCTTCTCTTCTCTTCTCTTCTCTTCTCTTCTCTTTTCCTAATTGAAGGTGAAGATTCAAGAATTATGTATTTGAAAAGCAAAGGTGAAATTCATATCTGTCATGTTATCTCGCATGTTAGTTTTTGTCACAACTCAAAATTACGTAGTACACATTTTTGCCAAAATTTGAATCAACACTAGGGACTGGGGTCACTATAACCAACTATCTCAGCAACCAGCTGATCTATTTCTTTACTTTACTTGCTGCCTCCTGAGAGAAAGGAAAACCTAGCATAAAAGAAAGACAGAATAAAAATGCAGTAATGGGAGGAAGCCAATGGAAAACCAAACCAATCATAGATCAACACAATATCTTAGTTATATTTAGGCACACTCAGCTGGGACACAGGGAAGGAGACTACCTATGGAGGTTAGACGGGTGAGAAGTTAGGAAATTAACCTTAGATTTAGAAGAATTACATTCAATTCCTTACTGTGCCACAGACTTCCTAAGTGAAACTGTGGTCAATTCCTTTTACTTCTGCTTTGAATTCAATTCTGCACATGCAAAACTGAGGATAATACCACTCCCCCCAACACATCCTATTGATGATTTTCATTATTTGGATATTACAGTGGCTTAGAGCATATAGATTTAGATAAGGGCAAACAGAAGGACAAAAGAAACAGGGGCTTTTGAGAAGCTGAACTGCCTCCAGAAGGGAAGTCTCAAAAATAATTATAGCCATTAAGACAAACTCTACCCTTAGTGGGCTGCAATTCAGGTTGCCGAAATGTATGCTGTAATGTAACCCTGGGGTCTTTATTCCCTTAAATCTCCTGTTTTTCTTTGTTTAAATCAGAGCCCTAACATTACTCTGGCCCAATTTTTGTGCTGCAATAGAGTCGTATTTATTAATATGTTGCTCTTTTAGTTTACTTCTATAACTTAAAGCCACCATGAAAGTCAAGATTCAGTAAAACATATGTCCAGAAGTTCACAGAAGCCCTGGTTAGGGTGGCACTTTTATTGAAACTGATTCTAAATTATACCAATTACACAGTTTGTGGTATTATATAGACTTAACTATCAGAAGTTGTTTCTTTTTTCTGCTGCTCTGAGTATAGAATAGTTTGTGAAGATCTAGCTGATGATTTTATCTGCTTCTGTTCATTAGTTTCATTTAAAATTTATTTTCTAGGCCTTATGTTTATTGCTTTCAATGTGAGCTGATGAACTGCTGAGACTGAAACATATAATGCTGTTCTGAAACCCAGCATGGCCAGGACAGTTCTAAATTGCATCAAATCATGAGTTTCCTCCTCAAAGGAGACAGGCCATGAAAAGATATTTCATGGGGGAGATTAACAGTAGCAAAAATAGTGCAGAAGACCAGCCAATAGTTTAATTTATATGCACACCCACAGTCTCTCTCTTCCCTATAGCAAATGCATAGACATTGCAGCTGTCTGCAGCTTTCTCATGACTTTTCAGTACCTCTGTATATCATTTATTCACATGGGAATTCCATGGGGTATATGGGAGTAAGAGCAATTAACTGGCCAGTATAGCCTAATGGAGTTGTAACACTTGTTATGGTGTTACCCTTATTTGCATCACCTGCTCCAATACCACTTCTCAAGAAGCATCTGCAAAACTGCACAGCCCTCTTCCCTACTTGTACAGGTCATGTTCTTGATGTGGCCTCTTAAATGGAACAATTTATCCTCAGGGAAGTGAGTCACACTTCAGTTAATGATGATGCTGAAGCCAGTAGGGGACAACGTAAAGGTTAACATGAATATTTTGCAGCTGATATATTAACAGAATCATCCAGTTTTCCTGGGAAGAGAACAATTGCTTTCTACCAACTTGGTCCTGCTCTTTATAAATGACTGTAAAATAAAGAAGATCCAAAGCATAAATTTAACTCAGGCAAGAACTCACTAAGCAGTATCCAAAGATAAGAGGAAGTATTTCCAAATATTTTTAAATTGGTTTAATCAGCTATAATTGTTGATCTCAATTTGATAAAGTGATCCCTTCACAGCACTCCCAGTAACTTCCTAAGTCAGTCAGTCAGCTATAATTTACAGCTTGTGCATGGCTTTAAACCCCTCTGATAAAGTCTTAGAGTTATAGTCCATTGAAATCAATTGAACTGCTTATCAGTAGGC
This sequence comes from Egretta garzetta, assembly GCF_000687185.1. Classification (NCBI taxonomy): domain Eukaryota; kingdom Metazoa; phylum Chordata; class Aves; order Pelecaniformes; family Ardeidae; genus Egretta; species Egretta garzetta. The sequence continues at coordinate 4,222,104 of NW_009270000.1, read as the reverse complement.
TTTAGAGTAGGCTATAAGGACAATGGAAAAGTTCTGAGATTTAGTTGTTTTTTAAAAAGTAGGAATAATCAAACATTGATCAGTAAGTTACTTCCAAATGTTCTGAAAATGTCTACACACATAGCATTTATAGTGATATAATAGGTGGTGTCAAAATGGCATTTTGAACAAATGAAAAAATAATATAGTTTAAAAACACCTAATCAAAGATTTGTAGAGTATTACTACATAATAAAGATCTAGCATATTTTCATTATCCTATGAATAAATCTATCACTATGGATTTATAAAATAAATTCAACCAATCTTTTCAACTGAATTCATGGCTCTTACTATATAATAGGAGAGTTTGCATCTTAAACAAAAATAAAACACAGAAATTCAACCACACAATGCATATTGCAGAAACAAGACTTGCATACCTATGAAACCCTACAAATGAAGAGTTTAACCTAATATTCTACTTTGTATCTAACACTTTTTTTCACTATTCTTATTCTATACAACAGAACATGCATTAATTAAGGGTTTCTGTTGAGATTTTCAGTCTTTTTTTTTGGATTTGAAGCAGAACTCTTAAACGCTGCTCTAAGGAAGGTTTGGGTGGTGGTTCCTGGATTTTTCTCTTTGAATATTTGAAAACAAACAGCTTTGGTCAATAAATTTTCAGAAATATTTGCTTGAGATATCTGTCCTAGAGTGTAAGAAAAGATTGTTTTCCTTAGCTGTTAGCCTGAACTCCCACTCCAGTAGCAGAGTCCTGAAGCCAACCCAGGACTCTAATGAAAGGAGTAAAACCAATATACCAATTGCTGAAACACGTCCAGAGGAGAGCCAGAAATCTGGTGAGGGGTCTAGAGCACAAGTCTTATGAGGAGCGTCTGAGGTAACTGGGGTTGTTTAGTCTGGAGGAGGCTGAGGGGAGACCTTATCGCCCTCTACAACTACCTGAAAGGAGGCTGTAACGAGGTGGGTGTTGGTCTCTTCTCCCTGGTAATGGGTGATAGGATGAGGGGAAATGGCCTCAAGTTGTGCCAGGGCAGGTTTAGGTTGGACATTAAGAAAAATTTTTTCAATGAAATGGTTGTTAAGCATTGGAATGGGCTGCCCAGGGAAGTAGTCAAGTCCATCCCTGGAGATATTTAAAAGATGGGTAGACAAGGTGCTTAGGGAGATGGTTTAGTGGTGGGATGTCAGCGTTAGGTTAACGGTTGGACTTGATGATCTTAAAGGTCTTTTCAAACCTAAATGATTCTGTGATTCCTTCCCTAGCCACTTTTCTTTTTATCTTCTCTCTCACATAGTTTTAAAATAATAAACAGGAAAGAAAGACACTCTCTACATGGGACTCATTGATTGCTTCCAGGGTTCACCTGGTGTGACTCTTTTCTCAGGATCTTGAGTGATAGCAAACACACCACTCAACCTAGCTGAAATAATAAGAACTGACCAGTACCAGAATCATAACTCTAGTCAATTACATGTTGATTCTGCCCTTCAAAGATCTTGTGCACAGAACCAAGAGAACAAGGAACCTAAATACAATATAGCCCAACTTTATCTAAAGGTATGTAGTAGACTGTATCCTAACCCAAGTGAAACATTGATGGTCCCATGTATGCTATGTGGGCCCCAAAGGACCAAAAACAAAGCCACTAATATCTTGGGAAAATTTTGAAACATGTTGATTAATTTTACTTCTAGGATTTGGGGTTTTTTGTGTAACTGCTGAAACAGTACCTTGTACTATAGTATTCACAGCTGTGACAGCAGCCATCCATAGTAGTAATTGCATACAGCATTTCCTACAACTGAATCACAGTTGTCCACATTTGGCCCTGGCATAAAAGCCACTCACAGTCACATAAACCATCGTTTAAACAGCAGATGGATCAGAAGGAGTGGGAAATGATCCCACTCCCAACTTTACTCCTGCCAGAACCTGGCTGTGTCATTTGGCTGTTGAATTTGGCTGTGATGGCTGCCACCAAAACGGAGAGACAGGTTGTGTCATCCGGTGGCCTGGAGCACTGGAGTGCAGGGCGGGGAAGCCCCTTCCAGAAGCAGCAGTCGTTCTCCATAGTCCCTCCTTGCACTCTATACGCAACCATACTGGCCGGGCCAGTTCCCAGAGTGGAGTTCCCCCTCCCCATCCCAACACAGGCTTACTTGCAAAAGGTCCTTGAAACCACTTCTGAGAAAGAGCAGTATTCTCTCAGCCTGTCCTTCCTCTTTTCCCATAGTAAAACTCATCTTTCTGAGTTAAAAGGGAGCATGTTTTCTGGTGTAAACAGGAATCCAGCCTAACATTTCTCTGAAGGCTCTCATAATCAAATAGCATAAATCATATAGTTAACCTTTTGACACAGTAGTTTTAATTAATACATTTTTAATCATACATGACAAGTATATCTGCTAATGAGTGATGACACAAGCTACAGAAAGGAGTATGGTAGTGAGCCTCAGGAATTCTGCACTAAGTGACTGTATTACTCACCTGTGTGGATTTCAGCAACTAGCTTACATCCCCATTCAGGAAAGCTCCCAAGTTGAAGTTTCGAACCAATGAGTTGCCTATAGACATTCTGAAGTAGCTTTTTGAATCAAAGCCTTCACTTCCAGGTAGCTTAGCATCTCAACCTGGACAATAGGGACTATTTAATCTAATTGTACTCTCACAAGAACAAAAGAATAGTTTAAAAACTGTTTGGGGCTAAAAGATGTCACTCACATCCTCATCTTGAGATAGTTTATTTACTAATCTGTTCAGATGAGATTTTCTTCTTAAAGGCAGCTAAAGAAGACAGAAAGAAAAGGCTTTATTTCCATGTAATGTTATGATGTGTTTGATGGTCCAGTTCAGTAGAAGATCAACAGCATATGAAGATTTCCCCAGAGACCTTCATCATTACTGGTGTAGATCTCATCACAATTCAACACATTTATTGCTCTGGCGCATTTCACAGATGGCTGTGCCACTCGTTTTCCTCCTTGGCTTTTTTCAGCAACTGTACTTTAAAGAAAACAAGCTGGACTAACAAATCTTGTTAAAATTCTAACATAAAACACAAAAAGGATAGAAAAAGTCTCAGTTAAGAATGAAATGTACCATATGCCCTCCAACAACTATGCATCATGTAGAACCACCTTTGTGACTGCCTTATTGTTCCCAATTGTACCTGGATGTGTGTAGAGATAAAATGTTCACTCCAAGCTGTAAATTTCTTTCTTTTCTTTATTTTTTTTGTCTGTTCTGAAAAATACTTTTTTGGCATAGTTTTTTTGTGAGAGATTTTATATAGATAAACAGAGCTAGGTAATTAATAGCACCATATAATCTTCTACTATGAATATTTTTAGTTCAAGAACACAAACCAATTTTAATTAATGGGGCTGATTTTTTAACCTACTTGCTTTTTATAGGACTTATTAAAGATAAAAGTGATGTATGGAGAGTCACTGTCTTTGAGTGTATGTTATAACCCTTATTTGCATAATAAAAGAGACTATGCATAGGCTTAATAGTAATCATAAATGTATATTAATGAAGACATTTATAGACAATGAAAATGTATACCACGTAGGGGAAAAAATCTAAGTTATTAACATCGACAGATTCAATACAGATGATGTTATGTATGTTAATATTATTATAAATCCTTATTGTTATTCATAGGCTTATATTAATATTGTCATTATAAATCATATTCTGTCAGTTCCCATGAGAAAATAAAAATACATGATTGCAATACATAGTAGAAAAGTGGCATTGTCATGTTTGTATTAATGTCAAGTTCAAATAAAAATTAGTTCTAAAATTAGTGACAAAGACTTTGTTTTGCTTTTAAAAATAATAAGCGTTAGTGTTAATGCTGCTAATAAATTGATATTGAAATAACCAGCTTCAATAACTATAGATTGAATGTGTTTGTTGTCAAAGTAAATAGAAATATAATCTTCTGAAGTTGTCATTTCTGGCCAATGAATAAGGAAAATGATGTGCAGACTTTGCCTGTGAATGTGACAGTCCTGATTCTTTTTCCTGATGACATTTAATTTGCCCTAGAGTTGGTTTATGGATTTCACCCTGATTATTTTTGATTCTTATGCCACAAAAGCCTGGTTCAGGACCTGCTGAAGGGCACGGATGGCTCTGGGATCCAAACACAGCGTAGTCACTGGGTATCCTAGGGTTCACTAAGCAGTACTTCACCTTTCTTCCTCCCAGCTTCAGTTATGGACCACATGCAATGCTGAATTATCTTTGACCTAGCCTACTGCTAGAAGAATCATGATACTTGTTTGCTTAATTACATTCCCACTCATTTTCTTAAGAAAGCTTTAAATGAGAACATGCAGACATACTTAATTTCAGGGTTTTATCTAACACGATGACCGAAATTGTTTAACCTTTCTTCTCTAGCACTGTGTCAGCATGGAGTTGTTTATGGCATATATAGTACAGTCAGCATTTTTGTACTGTTTTCATCAGACAACGTAAAGTCCCTTGGGGCTGTTAATCACAGATGGAAGGTTAAGCCTTGCACCATTTTTTTTCCTCTCTCTGTTTTATTTTGCTTGAGCCTGAAACATAGGGAAAAATCTACATAGAAATAGGGCTCAGGGTATTATCATTTCCCAGACAGAGGCTGAAACAATTTTAATACATCATAACATATAGTGAGAACCATTCATAAGAATTAGTGTTTGGATTGAATTATGTTGCTACTCTGAAGAGGATTTAAGGAACCTTAATAGCTGATCCTTTGGGAAACACAATAGCTATGCACGGAGAGTTTTGTTTTGAAGAAGTAGAGTTGTATACAGATTCTCAGGGACAGACTTAACATATTTCCTATAGCAAATGGCATATGTAAATGGACATTTGGGTACACAAAGGACTTTGAACATACATAAGAAACTATTTCTCAGTCAATCACCTAATTTTCATGTTTGCTTGCCATAGATACTTCACAATTTAGGAAGATCAGTCTACTGAGCAATCTTGTCCTTAGTTTTTTAAATATTTGGGCTTACCTAAGGATACAAAAATCTGTAGAATGAGAAACTGTGCGCAGGGTGTATATATATTAAAAGCTACTTCTATCCTGTTTTCTATTCCCTGACAAGTTACCCTTCATTCAACCTATGCATTAGCAGTGTCATACTGGCCTCGATAAAAGCAGAAAACCTACACAGAGGGAGAAATCTTCCCCAGTTGTTATCCCACTTGGGAAGACAAATCCCACTGTCATTCACATTAATACAAACCCACTGGATTAGTACCATTGAGCTGAACGGAGTTATTCTGCAGTCACACTGGTCAAAACCTGACTTGCTATATGGGAATCTATATGGGAAAAGTTATTTCAAAATGAAGGTTAACTAATAATCTGCACTAGTGCCTGTGTACAGATTCCATAGGTAGTAAGTATGCAGAAAAAAATTGTGAAAGATGACAATCCAAGAAGAGAATCTAACTTTAAACTAAGAAAATCCAAAATGAGAAAGAAATACTACATCAAATCCACCCAATCAGAACTGATAATTCTGTCTGCAAAGCCCTAATCTTGTTTTCTGTTCAGGAAAAGATGATCTCAGTAATGCATAAGACCCTATTTCAGACAGCTACTTTAATAGTGTGATTAGTTTTAATAATGTAAATTATCCCATTAAAACCTATTTACCAAATCAGGGAGTAAAATAGCTCAGAGAGCTGCATCCTTCGGTCTCTTTTAGTAAAGCATTCTTTTTTAGCCTAGAAGCACAGAAGTTTGTATGGATGTCTTGGCTGAAATGTAAAAAAGGACTGTATTCTGAAAAAAGTTTGAGAGCTGAATTTTCCACTTAATGTGCAGCATTAAAATCAAGGGCTTTCCTTTAGATATATTTTCAGACTCTCTTGATTTGTTTCACATAAATCAGTGATGGTGCTACACTTAGATCATCTCTTTCTGATACCATCAAAACTGGAGAAAAACACATCATTCCCACCCCTCCTTTTTTTGCCCTCCCGCCTTTCATTTGGGAAGGATGAGAAACCACGTCTAACCCAAGGAAAGGAAAGAAACACTAACAAGCTACATAGCAATCTGCAGCTTAACCCTGGCATGATATCAGCCTCTAAAGTGGTCCTTTTCAGAGAAGCAGCTTACCTACCTTCCATAAGTATGTGAAAGTCTGTTTCTTTTCTACGTTTTGTCAACACTTGTTTATCTCATCCTACCAAATCTTGAATTGAGTTTTGTGTCTGCAAAATGAATCCAAGGCTCAAAAAAGCTATTGACGTTCTCTGCCCCCACCAGAGAAAAGTTTCTTTTTTCTGTTGGCAATGATCCATGACATTTAAATTCTGTCTTCCACAACAGACTTATAGAAAACTAAAGAAAGAACTACAGTGCCAGTAAAGGAAGTATAACTCTATCATTCTCATTTAAAACAACTGGCAAAGCCAGTAAGGATAATGTGAATTTTCCTTACAAGCTTATTTCTTGACTTTTTACATGACTGACTTTCCGACACACTGTAGTGTGTCATTTTCAAGATCCTAGTGTGGGTTGCCAGCACAACAATAATCTCCATGATGGTGAAAGAATAAGGGCCCTGAGACTATATCCGAGTTTGTCAAGAATCAATATGAACTCCGTTTTAACAAGGCTAGCAGCTGCTGTTTTATACAGAAGTGAAAAAGGTAACAAACTCCCCTGATTAATCCAGGCTCTCAGCTGGCTTCTGCCCGGACACCGCTGGTTTGGAGGGACTCCAAACCGGACAGTCTGGCTGTCTCATGTATTTCTTCTCACTAACTTTTAACGTTAACTCAAGACAAAGCTTTTCTTTGATGTGCGGCCTTAAGAAAGATACATTTCCTTGAAGAGATGTCCCATTCAATGTCACCTGATAAAGCTCCTATGATTTCATGGCAGAACTCTGAGCGCTCAGGCCTACTTCCTACTGACCTTTACCTCACACTTTGCGTTCCATATCTTTCCTTTTTTTTCTGATTACGAAGAAATTAACTCTTGCAATCATTTACAAACCTGATAAGGAGCATATAACTACACCTTCCCCTCTTCCCTGCAACTCACTATTCCCCTCTCTCATATTTTTAACTGAATATGAATCATAGAAGAATAATAATGAGAAAGACGTTAAATACGTTCTTGTAAATACTAGTGCATGATTGCTCTCTGACATACGCACTCCAGTGTTTTCCCCAAGGTTGCTGTAAAAATGATGGCATTCCCATGGGGAAAATACTTCCATTAAAAATAGATACTGTTTTTATATGCAGCCTATATTTATTTAAACATAATGTCATTCTAAGTTCAGATCATTTCCTCACCCTGTTTCATAATTATATTTGTCTTATACCAGGCTCATCCATTTCCATATTAGCTGTTTCGCTAAGTAAAACGGTAGGGACCTTTTAATTGTTCCTCATCTTTAACTCCCTCCTTCCATCACTGTAACCCTGTATTTATTGGTACCTTGCTGTAGGTGGTAGAATTGAAGGCACTCAGGTGTGATCTGCTGCTGTGCAGAATGATTGTTCCATTGGTTTACTACACAAGATCACATTGCTTTTTATTACCACTGCAATACGTTGCTAACTCCTACCTAGCTATTTGCTTGCTTTCAGCCCCAGATCTCTTTCAGTACAAGGCATCTCACATAATTCCTTCTCCTGGAGTATCTGGGCTTTGGAATCATTTTAGTTCTGTTCTCTAAAAAGATTACATTTTTTCTGCCTGGATATGTGTCAGAATATGCCCTTATAGGAAAAAAAGGTTTAAGTTGGTACATCTAGGGACATAAAAATAGTAATTTCCTCTGGTCAGTTCTGGTTTGGTGAGATTTACTTGCTTTCTCATCTTCCACAGAAAAAGTGGTAGGTTCCATATCACACAGATTCAACAATCCAAAGACAACACATGTAGCCTAGTTAGTGCTCACCAGCCCCTTATACACACATGCATTTATTAGCACTCAAAGATGCTTGATATCATAGATATCATGTAAATTAGGCATCATTAACTTTGCCGTTACCGTAGACTTGAGTTCTGTCCACCTTGCAAACTCTTTTTACTTTCCAAATATCTAAAGAGTTTTCAAGAGCGCAAGGAAAAGGAAGAATTGTACCAAGAAATTTGCTGACCCCTTTCTAAATGTCATGCAAGTGATTCTGAACATAGACAAATCTCTTTTCTCTTGGTTCCTATGGAAACATCAACCTCTACTCTCCTTTATCAACATATAGCTTATTTCTCATGTCTCTAGGTATTTTCTTTCTCTGCTTCCCAAAATGCTTAAATTGAATATACTTTCCATATTTACTCCTTATGCGATTTGACACTTTCCGTATAATTGATGGAAGCATTCAGCAATATTTCAAGGCAATATTTCCCCCACCCCTTGGCAAAATCTCCATAACTTCACGAAGGAAAGGGTGGACTGTCAGGATTTCCACACAAACCTGTTCCTGTTTTGGTTGTGCTTCTTCCAAAGAGGCTATGGACGTTCACCACTGAGACAGGTAGACTGGGTGACTGAAGATCATATGCGGCTTCTCTTCAGCATTAAAATCACACATTTGCCTGTAAAATTAATCAAGGTAATAAGCGTAAGCATCTATTTATGTGCACATAGAAATGTGAAATACAGGTTGGGCAGGCAATTTTCAACATTTTTCTTCTTTTTCTAGAGCAAAGTGATACCTGTGATAGAATCAGTGCATTAAATCTAATTGTAACTTTAGAAAAAGCATAATTTCAGAAGAAAACACTACAGACTACGAGTGATATTACCTTCAAGCCATGAATAGATCATTTCGGTATTGCTGCAGTTTTCAGTAAAGAAAAAGGAAGGGGGCAAAAGAAGGAAGAAATCCTTTTCTGAATGTCTAAGACCAAGGTCTGGAACAATATTACGCCATATGTAAGGGAGAGAGTTTTTACATCACCTTGTGAAGAACAAACATTTGTCTGACCTCTGGATTAATTCTTCACATCTTTAACTATAACACTACTTCTGTCTCCCCAAATAGGGAGCTGTTTTTAACAAGCATTATATCATTAATGAAAATTACAGTGTGGTTTCGTTAATAATTTTATCAGCAAAGTTGGGGTGCAATAAACTGGGTGTAAACAGAAATGTGCATTGGTGGATGAAGGGGAGGGAGAAGTGTTTTAAATAAAGCCAATTCTAACACCAAGTCATGAAATTACCACTAAACAGCAGTGATGGAACTACATATTGAAGTGCGATAAGAAAGCCAGCTAAATAGCAAACGCTGGGCACATTTCTAAAAAAGGAAGGCCCAAGTAACCTTCGACTGCCAGGGGTTTTTTGCACTCTTTGCATTCTTACTAGATGATGCACAAGAAGATAGTCACATTTATCATTTTAAAACATGAAAGAATTTCAGACAGGACTTGCATTCGGGGGCACATAAGTCTCAAGGTTGTCTTTTTGCCAATGTGCTGTAACGTTATTGCACTCAGGGTGCACTGCTGACAGTCACTGTTCTGCAAAAATGACAGAAAATAGGGAACAGGAGTAAGCAGTTTCACTTCTTGCACACAAAATGTCAATTTAGCTGTTATCTTATGGCCTAAGTGATTAGCAGAAATACACAATCATTTCTGAAGCTGTTTACTGTATCTGCCACAGAGGCAGCCAAATTCCCAAGCTATCTGAAATCTTTTGCTTCCGATTCTCAGGGTTGCCTGCTTATATTAGAGGGGATGCTTCAGTCTCTCACAGTGATTTTGCTGCCAGATTTTTGTGTGCTGTTGTTTTATTTTCTAACTCACTTCCCTTTAAGTAATGTTCTCTTTCACCAGAGGGCTGAAGTGATCAGGCATTTTTCAGTACAAAGAAGCCACCAATCAAACATTTGTTGCATAATTTAAACATGTGGCAAGGGAGAGACTACCGGTATAATTCCATTGTGTTGTTTACCCAGTGTACCCACATAAAGTCCCTGAAGGCACCGTAAGCATACAAAAAAAAAAAAAAGTTGCTTTTTTCATCATTCTCTTTCTCTTACTCCCTCATTACACACTGGGCTTTCTTCCAAAATACTGGAGGTCAGTCTGAGGGGCTTTTTATAACTTAATCCTTAGAATCTGCAATATACACTTGTTTTTTCTTCACCTAAAAGAAAAATGAAAATTCTTCCAGGTTTAGACTTCTCTTTTTTTTTTCTAAAGAACAAGTTGGATTCTCAGCTCCATTGGGAATTACATTTTCTTTTCTTTCTTCCAAATGCGACTGGCTTTCACAAGGCCTTCAGTTATCTAATATAAAATTGCCTGATTTGTCTGTTTAAATGTCTCATATAAAGCAGAATGCTTAAATCTGCTCCCTCTGACAGACTGTAGCTAAAGTAATACTTTATTTTCTAATTCTGAGATAATTTATTATGATAAATAAATAACTTTATTATGGTAGTGAATTACATCAGTAATTGCTGTTATATTGGCTTCAGGGCTTGTTAAAAATATGTTTCTGTTATAATAAGAATTCTGTTACAATAAAAATTTTTCACTTACATATCTTTGTACCATAATTTTTAAAAATAATTCCATGATTGTAATAAAAATACTGCATTTACCTTTCACCAAGAAAAAGACTAGACCATCTTTACCTAAAAGATGTGATGAGATACAAAGACTCTGCAGAGAACTTTAGCAGGAAAAAAGGGGTTAATTTTCTTTGGGTGGACATGGAACAAATTCAGTACAAGCACTCTGACCCCCCTACTATTTATATGAAATTAGATCCAAACACCAACTGTCTTCCACTAAAAGACTATTTGTAAATTGCATCATCAAACATTAAAGAGAAGCTTAATCCAGGGACACCACAGGAAAGGTGTATGAGTATTCCATATTCCCAGGTTTCTCAACCCACAGTCCCTGGAAATCATAGGTCAAAGACATCACCACACCCTTCTTTGTAAAGCACACCTTTTTCCCATCCATTCCTAGCAGGGATATGATGAAACGGGCAAAAAATCAAACTCTTAAAATAGTATGCTATAGAAGTGAAATGCATTTGCTGTGTATATTCACATAACGATAAACTGAAAGAGAGGTGTCATCATGCAGAATGCATCACATAATGATAAACTGAAAGAGAGGTGTCATCATGCAGAATGCATTTCCAGCAAGCGTGCCTCTCACTCATAGATGTTACACTGAACCAGATGCAGCTATAAGGAGGGAAAAAGTACTCCTCCAACTTCTGAGCTTTTGAGGAAAAGTCTTTAACAGATAGTGTACTGCATTTTGCTTCAGTAATGATAGAAGCAGAACCTGTGTGCAGGTTTAACACTGAAGTGCCACAGTGGTATTTGTTCTTGACTTAAATGTGCTTCCTACTGACTTTGATTGACAACTAAAGTCAAAGATGCCTAAGCCTTTGGTTCCCCAAAGGCTTGACCAAAAAACTTTGATATATCTGCGTTAGACAGCACAATGCCTGTTTTAAAGAACCTATTCCCATAAGTATCATCCAAAATCCAGAGCTATGAGCTGTGGTCCCTCTATAATATGAGAGAATCAAGTGCCTTAGAAGTATGATTCAAAAGCTCATACCCTCACCTCAGGAAGGAATCAGCCAGCCAAACATACGAATCCAAAGGGGTAAACTCCTAGTTTTCTTTCACGTTAATGCCTGTGAGCCAGGACTGTCCATAACACAAGGGGATTCAGACTTGCATTCCTCACCTTCTAACACTTTTTTTGAGCATGAGTTTGTGGGGTGGGATGTGAGGAGTCTGGTTTGGGCCAACCAGTTTTCATGTGGGCAACAATTTGACATCTCCATGACATGTGACAGGGTAGCTGCTTAACTGCTTTTGCCAAACAGAGAGGTGGTTTCCACAGAAGAGTGCTTGGGGCTTACACTGGAGCTGCAAGGCCAGATATTTTTCAGTATGCTATCTAAGCTCTGGAAATCTCTTGGAAATAATTCACTCGCCTGCAGGGAGCAATGTCAGTCAGAGGAATATGATAAATACTTACAAATATCTCAAGGGTGGATGTCATGAGGACAGAGCCAGGCTCTTCTCAGTGATGCCCAGCGACAGGACAAGGGGCAATGGGCACAAACTGAAACATAAGAGGTTTCAGTTCAATATGAGGAAGAACTTCTTTACTTTGAGGGTGCCAGAGCACTGGAACAGGCTTCCCAGGGGGGTTGTGGAGTCTCCTTCTCTGGAGATATTCAAAGCCCTCCTGGATGATGTCCTGTGCAACCTGCTCTAGGTGAACCTGCTTTAGCAGGGGGGTTGGACTGAGTGTTCTCTGGAGGTCCCTTCCAACCCCTGCCACTCTGTGATTCTGTGATGCTGTGAATATCTTCGTTCTTTATTAGTAACTTCCTAACCAATGGACCTAACTGGAGAAGTGGCAGAGGCCATGCTTTTAGCTTTACATAGAGTGCCATTATATAGGTTTGGGAGCTGGGCTGGAGGGCACCCTAGCATCATTCACAAAGTTAAAATAAAAGTTAGGCAGCAGCAATAAAGAGCAGGACACAGTTGTGCATTGATGGCAAACTAACTGAGTGTTTTAAGCGACCATGTGCAGTGGCTAGGCCATGTTTCCCGTCACCTAAAGGCAAAAAAACCCCATTCTACAAGTCTTTCTCTGCCACTGAACGGTTCCCAAGGAACTGAGATTGAAGACTGCTGTTTCCTTACCAATTACATTCAGGAGAGTTCCCCAATTTCTATCTTAAAAGGCAGCTGTCAGTTCCTATTGCAAATTCTTCCCTTCCACAACTTTGCAGCTAATGGACTGATTTCTGAACCAACCTGGAGTTTGCTTAACCATAATAAGAAAGTTCATTCACAAGAGAATGTTGGGCCATCTCTAACTCAGCTGCTAAAATCACTTGCCTTGCAATGACAGAAACATCAATATGTACAGAAAGTAAGGAGAGTTTTTAGTGTTATTGAAGCATTAGCCTTGGATGCTGGGTTTTGGTAATAAGAAAATGGCTCTTTCCCCAACAGTGTTAACGATCTTAGGGGAGAAAGGTATTCGACACGATTGCATTGCCAGCAAGAAAATTGACATAACAAGGCTTTCTGGCTTTATAACCTATATTCACTTAGGTAGGTAATCTAACTGCTAGCCTGCTGAAAATTACCTGTTTAGTGGTACTCAGTGGTAACTGATTTCCAATGCAAACATTTATTGCACTTGTTAGTTTCAATATCTCTCCTATTTGCTTTTGGTAGTGGTGATGACTTTGTTTGTTGGGTACTTTTGCTATCTTTCATTTCAAAACTTGAGACACACCAGGCCAGAGAGTTTCAGGTTAAAAGAAATCATTACCAGGTCTCATCACATCATAAAACCTCTACCTTTTCTATGTTGCCAAATTAAAAGATTTCACCTAGAAGCTGACGGTCTAAAAAAGAGAAGATGTACTAGTAGTGCTCCAGATTTGCAGTTCTGGAAAGGTTGAGGTTTCTTCCTCCCAAAAAAACCCAACTCATCTAAATCATTTAGTAAGGTTTAGCTTTGAATGAAGAAGTATTTGTTATGACTGGAATTTATAGAATCAGACCAGTGGAAGAAGAATTATGTTAGCAATAGAGATTTGAACAGTTTAACAACCATAAAAAATTCCTTTACACTATTCACTTAAATAATGCATGGGCTAAAAAAAACCCTAAATATTTAGAAAGAAATGGAAAAGGAGAAAAATGCAGTTTGCTAAAGTAATATCTGAGTGTGAAACTGTGATTTGTAAACTGTGATTTTCAAGTACCGTGTGCCACTGAGCCATCAGTATGCATAGAGTGTTGCTCTCCATCAGGTCTTACAGGAGATATCCTTACAGGAGCTCTTTACTACAGCCAGGCTTCTGAGGGAAAATTTTAAGGGAATCTGCTCCCATTCATTTTTTATTCCTTGTATTTTCTAATAGGTAGCAGTTTCATGATATGGATATTTGTCCTGATGGAAATTACCAAGCTCTTTCACATATAGCACATAGTTCAAGGCACAGATTCATTTCCTGGCATTTCTGATAGTTAAAATGTGCTAAAGCATAAGGTGAAGTTTTAATGAGAGAGGACTGTACTCAAGTGTTCTCTGTGAAATATCCTTCTCTTCTTGTTCTGTGTAGTTAGGGTTAACTTTGAATTCACTGGAAGGTCAAGTATTTCTGATCAAATTTGGAAGAGAGATCGACAGGCACTACTGGGATTATTATTAATATTATTCTCTTGTTTGAATCTGAGTCTGGTTTTCTGGGGACCTTTTTTCACTAGATTTTTGAAATGTCGACATGGAAAAACAAAAAGTAGACAGGTCTTTCTTAAGCTGCTGTAGATATAATTTCCAGCTACGTCAAGGACACCTAAAGCATATTCTGTAAAATAATCTAGGTATAAAATACTTAAAGGATTTTGCTTTTATGATTAACATCCTGAGTTGGTGCACTAACTGGTAATGCAACTGATGGTTGATGTGAGAAGCAACTCCAGTACACTGTTGTAAATATCAATATCACTGAAAGACACAAGAGCATGAAGGGGCATCCAGTTTCTGCTTTGTAAATAAATAAACTCCACTGACACTCTAGGAACAAAGTGCTAGAATAAGTTTGCCCTTCCCAGTAGTCCTCCTCTGTAATATACACCCTGATCCATTTCTGTGAAACCACACCAGGCTATTCAAAATGGAAAATTTCCATCAGTTGTAATTCTAAATGGCTTAGATAATCTTGAAAAATTCTGCTACAAGCCTTGACTCATTTCAAAACTAAAACCCTGACTGTCTGTCCTTTAAACTGAGATGAAGGCCATTAGATCACTTATTAGGCATCTCTGGCCTGAAAAATATACCTCCATAGAAAACAAGACCAGTCTTGTACTCTGCTGCACCTTATGAAAATTCTGTATTTCCTTAATTTTGCAAAAATGATGGACATTCTTATTCCAAAAAAGCCTTTAGTAATGCAGGAAATTGTTCCTGCAATCTAAACTGGAGGCCAGATTCTCAAGTAACGCAAAGCTTTTTAGCTCCATCAAATGCAAAGTAGCTAGCCAATGTACACCAGCTATGGATCCAATAAAGCTGTATGTTAATCCTCATTCTATATATTGAAATGAAAGGTTGAAGATTTTATACAGCCAGATTATTCCTCCCACCATTGTCAAAACTGTGTTGATGTTGGCAATACCAGTCTGACCAACCAGGTTAACAAAGAGAAGAGATTTGTGTAAGCCAAATAGGTGCATGCCTTGCGGGCCTATCTCAGAGAAGGCGGCAATTTCCTCTTGCCCTTTTTCAGTATTCTTTATACACAGCTTTATGAAAAGTTATAATATTCCCAGAGACACAGAAAAGATCCAGCTAGTCTTACTTACTCAGAACTGAAAGCTTTAAAGGTTAGTCTTGAGGGACATTATTACACTGCAGGTCAATAATGCCTAGTAACCTTTGCCATGTCTCCTGAGGGTGAACACACTTTTTATGATACCCCATTCTGCTACAGATGAAAGCCTTTGGAAAGGCTGGCTTAAGGTTAGGAGCCGTATGGAAAAATCCCCCGATGGATGGTCTGTAAGGGGACTGAGCACATGTGGAACAGCAGCACTTTTGCCTCCCCTGCCCCTCACTCTGATACTGCTCTGTCTTCGAAGCAAAGGTACTAATGGGATGCTTGGCTCTAACAGAAGCTGATAAAATATTTTAGATCCATGCTTCCCAGACCAGTTATTTTAAAGAGAAGCCTTTGAGACTTAGCTGCTGCTGAACACTATGTTTCAAAGCATGTGAAAGAAGAGACTGAGTGTTTGTTTGGGGTGGGGATGTTGGTTTAGGATGTTGTTGGGTTTTTTAAGATCTGTTCCATATAACATTGACTGTGCTCTTCTCCACTTACAAGCTGAAGTTTCTGCTCATCCCTTTTGAGATTTCTCAGCTAAGCATAAGAATTGCTCCAGGAAATTTTCAGTGAAGGATCATTTCAATTTTGTAATGCATTTGTTTCAACAATCACCGTGGCCCTTATCTTAACCTACTGAATTAGAACAAGCATACTAGATTTTCCTTCAGCGATGGAGTATAGTGTGATAAACTCAGTTTTTAAGTTACAGTCTATCAGATTATAGTAGTGAGATTAAACATTGCCATTTGACTTATTTGAACAATCGTAGCTAAAGGAAATAGTTGAAATCTAAAGTTTACAGCTATAGTGTTTTGTGCTTATGTTTTCCTCCTTACTTACTGCGCTTTTTGGCAAATCAAGAGGTCACATTCATTTTCAGTTAAAAATTATTTTATGGTGTTGAAAATTGCAAAGGAGTTTTAAATGGAAAGGAACAAAAAAATTCTCTCTTCCCTCAGAAATCCATAGAAAATCAAGGTATTTAAATTGACATGCTCTGCCTTCTGCTTATAGCAGACTGGCTACAAAATTAAGCTCCCTATGCAGGCTGCATTTCTTAAATTCTAGAATGCTTGGATCATCGGTCCATTGTCATTGACACAAATTGGAAAAATTAGCAGAGAAAATCATATCTTCATCTGACATAAATAAACTGCACTCTGCTGAAATCCGTCGTTCTGTACCAACTGGAACAAGCTACAAATCTGCTCCTTTAATGTGTAGGAGGAAAAGTTCAATAGTGCAAGAAGTTCATATTGCAACAAACCTTTCTGTTTTGGCTGTAAGAAATCTGTTTTGGAACCAGCTGTGCATCCAACGTTCTGTTTTGGCCCCAAAGTCTACTACCACAGTGCATTGAACTCCCAAAGTAAAGGGTTTAAAAATAGTTAATCGCTTTTGAGGAGCACCACTGCCATGTTTTTGCCTTTGTTTTGTTTTTAGTTTTTTATCCCTTCTACATTCCCTGCCTAAAAATTGGCTTTCAAATTTGGAAGAGGTCCAAAATCCAATCTATCTTTGCTTTTCTCTGCATTTGTAATGTCCGTTTCTTTCTTTGTCTGTTTAGTAACGTATAGCTTTCATGCTTTCTCTCGAATCAAAAGGATTCCTTGTCAGCCTCACAGAAATCAACAAAATGAGGAGCATAGCTAGAAAACACGTACAGTAGAAGCAAAGACATGTTGTCCAACCTTCAAGGAGTGACAATTTGCTGTTAACAACATGTGCATTTCCATTAGGATTAATTATTCTTGTAAATCCATTTTTAGGCTCACACAGAGACAGTCTGGTTTTCCAGGCTGCTGAGCAATGAATCAGGACTACCGTGTCTCGAGTGCCAAATGCGTGTCACCTAGTTGACTCTTCCCCACACACCCCTGGGTATAGGGGTACACCTCATATCCAGCTTTTTGCCAAACACTGTGGGGCGTCCCTTGCTCTTCACATCACATATCAGATTCAAAGGTATTCTGCCATCTACAAGCCCCATCTTTAAACGAGTCTCCCTGTGTGGCTCACTCCCCAGGTGCAGCCTTACACCATAGCCGCTGCAGGTAGATTCTCGCACATCAGAAAAGAAGAAACTCAAGTTTCTTCTTCAATGGCTCAGTGGGACATAAGTAGGCTCAGCACTTCAGAAAAGCAGGCCACTTATTTAATCACCTAAATGTGGATTTAGGTTCCTATTGTTGAGAATCTAGGCCGCAGCATATGGGCCATTTTCACTGGGACACCCTGGCCGCTTTTTCATTGCTCTAGCAAACAAAGCAGCCATAAATCTGGCTGGGTTTATGGCTGTTTTGCATTACTAGAGCAGCAGAAAGCAACCAGAGAACACTAGTGAACCTGGCCATATATAACAAATGCCTTGACATTGTCCTTTTTAACTGTCAGATTTTTCAGAGAAATAAAGCCATACCTTTTAATGACTGCTGCATCATGGACAAGGACAGTTAAAGAGCAGATTTCTCTGTTTTCTTGGCCTTTCCACTGCTGGACTTTTAACTTTTCTAGGAAGAATTTCTTTTCCCTTCATTTAAACAGTTACCTGTCTTGAACTTCTGGTTGCAAAGCAGTGCCAATATATAAATGATTCCACCTCTAAGTGTTTGTTATGAATAGATAGCACAATACAACACTTTCATTATCACCAGTCAAGGAGCAGGTAGAGCATAACGCTCTGTACTTTTCCAGCACCAGAAAAGGTGGCTGCGTAAGGGAAGGCATCACTAAGTGTTCCATGATGGAGACGATAAACCAGGTCTGTCATACAGCTGAAGGTTTAGTAAGCCATACTAACCGTCCTTCCTATGATGAAGGGTGTTCATACACACTTATATGGGCTATATATATGGAGTCACATTCTGAGAAATAGTCTGTAATTTTGCACTTGCTTGACCGCCTGTCCATCAGGCATTTGCAACCATTTAACTATAGCTATTTACTCTGCTCACACGAGGAAGTCTGATTTGACAAGTACATTCATTGCACGCACAAAGATTTCAGGTGAAAACTTTTAATCTGAACAGACCTTTACCTTATTGTACATCACAGCTGGCAGACAGCCCTGCCATTGAACATGTCAATTCGGTAGTTAGGAACTGGTTAGAAAGCCAAATCACAGAGCTATACATTGAAATGCAATAGATGTAGTCCGACTACATAATAGGTATATTCGGTGCTGGGAACAGTCACTTCACAGTTACTTCATTTTCCACTTTGAGGCAACCCTTCCCTAAAGAGTATTTCAGCGCAAATATATTCACAACAGAAGAAGGCATAATAAATAATAAGTAGTAATGAATCACATATAAAACATAAAAATGTTATAACAAATTGTATGATTTTCTGGAAATGTATTCTCATTGCAATATACTGTTGGAGGCATTAAAGAGCTAAAAAACTATTTATGCTAATTATTTCTGTCACTAGCAGGGAAGCCAGCAGGGAATTGTCACAAACATAGATATAGCCTGTGTTTTCTCCCCTAACAAAACTATGCAATGGCCTTCCCACGGGGGCTAGTACGTGAGTCACCACTACTGCTAACAGCAGCCAGTATGTACACTGTATGAAAATGTCTATATGTATTTAGCTTCAAATCAGAACTGGTGTAGTTGCTTCTGTTGCATACAGGAATACTTCTGCTTGTTTTTACACTGAATCAGAGAGTTTGACTATTTTGCAGACATCAGAATCAACCAAGTTTTACTTCATCAAAAAAGAGTCAGTGTGCAGCCATGATAGTGTCACTTTTTGATAATTCCTCTACAGCTTTCTGTCCTACTTTTGCAGTTTTCCTTCAACTAAGATTTGCTGAACCTCCTTAAGCATACTTCAATTTTCATTCTTTTTTAAGCCCAAGCAGCTCTTTCTTTGCAACTGAAAGAGGGACCGGTGTGAAAATATTTACAACTCCCTCAGCTGCAGTGATAGCTTGGAGCAGCCTTTTCTTGCATCATCTATCACTGACCCAAAGAGCTGAAATCAACACAAAAAGCTTCCTTTTATTCATGTTTCTTCTCCTAGCCATGCCTCTGACATGTCTTCTCTACCAAAGGCAACAACAGCTCCCTGTGCAGGAGATGGGAATCCACCAAGGGAAGTCAGAAAAAAAGATTTACTCAACGCAGACAGTTGGAAATGTGTGAATTTCAGTATCAACACATAGCAACCAAATTTCTGGGCAACCAGCAAGTGCTGATATAAATGACTTAGTGCTATGTGCCAGCCATACCAGACACCAGCGATAGGTAGATTACATTGGCCGTAAATATCTGTTCAGTGTTCAGTACTGTGAGGTGGCAGGGTTTGGGTCTGAACTCTCATCCATTTCTAAAACTCTCATGAGGCAGAACTAGAACAAAAGGGCATTTATTAATATAAAAGTAGCATTCATGGATCGCACCAGGACCCCTTCATTTATTCAAACATAAGACTAGAAACAGTTTCTTCCCCTCAGATACAGTAAATCATGGTCTTGATTTACAGCACATCTGCAGTAAGTGCCCATGTGCGTGTTTTACTCCCACTGTAAATGTGAAGTTCAGAAGGAAAAGGAGGGAGAGATACATCCTACAATTAGCTATATATTTCAATATGGGCTATATGATATTCTTCTTCACCTTGAATAATACCTTATAGTTCAAGTAATACTACTGGAATGCAAATACAGTGTTATAAATTGGAAAGAGAGATACACAGTGCATACATGAGCAAGCTGAGCCCAATTGGAATTTTATACTGCATAAGGAAAAAAATTGTGCCAGCTATAATTCTATGAGCTGTATTCAAGATATCCTTGCTATTTTGAGAACTCAGCTATTAATAGCTATATGTATATTTAATAATATGCTCCTGTTAGCATATGTTAAAAAATCCAAGTCTTCTTTTTGACAGTAAAATTGACATAAATTTACTTTTTCAACTTTTGTGGGGAAGGCTGAGGTCTGAAATAGCAGTGGTGTCACAGGTTAAATCTCTTCCAGTGTGTGCCTGCTAGCTAGCTCTGCCGATCACCAGCTGAATTCTGGGGACAGAATGAACAGTGGATAGAATTTCTCCTTTGCTGTCTTTCCCAAACATATGTGTTGCATCAGTAGACAAATCCTGGGTAAGATTTCCCATTGCAAATGCACCAAAAAGATACTGCTGATAAAAAACCTCAGAATGCCTTGTTGTCAAAACAAATCCAAACTCTTTGGGGGAAATATTAATTCGGGCTTTGATCATTTTAATTTTTATCTATGTAAGTTCTTAATTGTTTTCATATTATTTTGTAACATGGTGATTACAGTGCACAGTGGGAATAATATTATAGCATGTGCAATAAGAATAATGCTATATCCTTGTGTAATACTTTTAAATATTCTGTTTATCATTTTATTGACTAACCTTTTGCATAGTTCTGATTAAGATCTATTTTCTGAACCAAAACACCTTTAGCATCTTAATTTGGCTTAAAGTTTGTGACAGCATATATAATTCCAGACTTAAAAGGAGAATTTTAGGGGTGAGACGAATCTCCATTAATTTTATGGGCACAGTTTATCAAGTGGAAAAAATACTGAACGTTTAGAATAAATTAAATTAATTTTTTCTTCTCTTTTTCTGCTTAGAATGGAGATTTAGCAATAAAATAATTATACATTTTAATATAGTGTCTGTTTCAGTCCCAACCTTGGTATGGTACATACAAAATGCCTATTCCACTATAGCTCTAATTTTATGTAAACTGTCTGTATTTTCCAGTTCTGATTTGATATGTGCTGACCACTGCTGGGAGATGTTGCCTAAAGGAAAATGCATTTCCTGAAAAAATCATCAGAAATTAGCCTGATAAGAAATAGTCCATGAAAATATAATGTTGGAGAAGAAGTGGTCTCTTTATGACAAATCAGCTGTTGAAACATCTTGATTAAATGTGGTTTTCAGTGAAGTAATCCACAGCCTTGTTCTTAAACATTTATTATTCTATATCACCCCCAATATTGTATAATGGTTTTATTTTTCCCTTGAGAAAAGTTACCCTATTCACAGCAAGACATATACCTGAATACCTCTAATTAGAAGGCATGTCTCTAACACCCACAGTCACCTTTTTCCACAACATGTGGGAGTTGTCCCACCCTGAAATGTATGAGTGGCAGCATAAATAAATGTTAACATTAAGCTCAGATACCATCATTCCAAATGTTTGAAATGCTAAAAGCTACTTTTAGTTTTCTGCTTCACGTCTACAGATATTAAATCTCCTGTATGACAGCATTAATAATATGTATATTTGGTGAGTTCATACAGTTAACTGTCCTTACCCCCTGTAGTAGCTTTGTTGCAGTTGTGATGGTGAAATAGTATGAAAGAGAGAAGCTTTGTAGCTTTTATTAAACTAACTGACCTCGTGGGAAAGCTTTGGAGAACATAAACCGTCTTTAGGTTGTTTTCATCCAAATTAAGCATTGTATTGACAACTTCAGCATTTTGAATGGATGTTAGCTAATTAACTACTGTGGCAGTGACTCAATGACAACCTCTGTGTTTCCTTCAACAAAGAAACTTAAAAAGAACCCGAATACAGCTTACTGCCTAGAAGAAACATCTACTTCATTTCTAAGTGATCCATCACACAGGCATCTGAACGCTAGCCACAGTTCAGCTGGCTACATAAAAAATGTTAAAGACTGTGATTATACTCATTCCTTGACAGAAATCTTGTTTATTAATACATTTTTTTAAATGCCACTCCACAAGTAAAAAGCTTTATACACAGTAAAATACAACACATTTTTCTACATTAGGTTTCAACACTTATCAGCACTTGTTAGCTAATATAGCTTTATTATTTCTTCAGTGAATGTCTTATTTTCTGTAACTACAGATTTGTGTTCATTGGGGAAGATAAGGAAATCATAAGATGTCAAATCATAAGATACCTTAATGCTACCTCATGAAACTATTTAACAACACTGTTGTATTGGTCTTAGAAAAGGAAAAATTCTCCATTCCAGTGGCAAAATTTTGAACAACATTCAGCTTAATATTGAGCAATGTCATTCTTGCTTTTTTTTCTTTTCTGCACATTTTTAAGTTTTGAGTTTATGATAATCAGTTCTGTTTCTTTCTGTATATTTGGGCTTGGGTTTTGTAAGTGGTGGTGTTTTGGAGCACTGACGTTCAAAACTGAAGGACGTCAGACTCAAATCTCACGCTATGTGGTAGACTGAAAGATTATCTTCCACATTACAGTGATTAAATTAGGCCAGAAAGTACCACTGCCCCTGACGTGCATGTGGTAATACTTTGAAAGGACAGAAACAGTTCCCAACAGCTTCAAAATTGTCCAGTACAGGTAGCTGCTGTGTGGGCTTTTATCCTCCTACAGATAACGTCAAGCATATCTACTGCTGTGTGCATTCTGCAGCCTTGATAAGAGGAAGAAGAAAACTTTTCAGGACTACAAGACACAGTTAAAACTAGAGCTTTCTCTCTATCCACTGACAGATATTTGGGTTTAAAATAGCATAACTCCGAGGTATTCTGTTAGTTTTATAGACATTGAGGCCACAAATGCACTTGGATTTTATTTTCCTGGGAGTTCCTACTAAAAAAGGCTATGCAGCCATAATACATTTAAGAATTACAGTAGTCTCAAACAACTTGAAATACAACCACAGTATATAGTGACCTTAGAGATAGGTCAGATAATTACTGTGCAATGCTAGAGGAAACTTCAGGCAGTAAAAGTTGTTGCTGCTGGTTTTGCTATTAGTGGTGATAATGCGGCGCATTTAAGTTATGTAATAGATTTATATGTCAAATTAATCTTTTCCTCAGAAGAATCCTAGGAAAGCACCTTTGTTTCTATGTACCCTCTAAGGTACATCCCTCTGTGAATCATCAGTCTATGTTATTATTATATTAGTCTTCTGCATTAACTGTGTAACATTACGGGAGGTGACTTAAGCAAAGTGACCTGGAGTACTGCAATACATTTCATGAGGTTGAAAACAGCATTGGAGGCAGAGGAAGGAAGCGATCTCTCACAAATGCCCACCTGTGCTTTATTTTATTTTGTTCTGTTTTGGTTTTTTTTAACATAGTTTTCTTGTAAGCAGATGAAGTGTCTTTGGCAATACTGTTGATGCAGAACACAAACATGGGTGTTGTCAAACTAAACACACATGTAGCGAGGGCAACGAGAAGAGAACTATCCATATTAAGAGGCTAAAAACCACAATAGACCTTTCTTGTGCCTGAAGATTTGTATTGATTGTATGTTTTCTTTGGCAGTGAAGACAACATCAGAAGTTCCCATGTCCCAGCAGTCATCCCATCAGTTACTTCTGTTATAGGTATAGCTGCTTTAGGAGCTTTAGAATGTTTGGGGAGATTATTTATTGTTGTTTTGGTTTTTTTTTTAACCTGTAAGACTTCAGGGACCTGGTTGAGAGGCTGGCATCTCAGACTGCAGTAGCATGGCTGCGAGGGCAGCAAGAAGATGAAGGGAGAGGTGGGAATGAACAGGAATGGTCAGGAGAAAGAGGAAGCTCAGCTGAATAGCATAAACATGTGGTTACACCAGGAGTTTATGGCCCCTTTTTTGGTATCCAGTGCTTAGCGCTGAGGACACCATCAGGATCTGCAAGCCCCCCTCCCCCTGTGGCTGGATGCCTCCCCTCAGAGCCAGCGCTGGCATGGCACAGCTGCCCTGGGATCTGGGACCAGGACGTTACGAGAGGGTTGTGCAAGATGAGCTGGGAGAAGCCTTGCTGGTCCCCATCCCGCCCTGTTTGCTTCACAGCTGCTTTTACACTCAGGTCCTTGCCTGAGCCACTTCTCAGTGTGTCTGTGCTGGCCATGCTCCTTGCTGATCCTGACCTTGATTTGTTTTCCAAGCTTCCCCCTGGACCTGCCCCATCCCTATGGACCCACATGGTGATCTGGGCTCTGGCTAACACTTTTCTTCTTGCTGGGTGCCGTGGGTACCACCTTCCTGTTTGGGTGAGGGCACTGCCATGCCAGTCATGCTGTCACCCCTGCTCCCAGCTCTCTACACCTCACAGCACAGCCAGCCCCACTGATCCCTGACATCCAGTTTCACAGGAGTTACAACAGACCTAAGTTACAGCCGCTGAAGGTCCGTTTTTGTCCATTCAGTCATCCCCTTCCCTTACCTCAGCTACGATACTTGTCAAACTTTATATGGCCCTTCTTCCAGGAACTAAGGCAACTCCAGGGAATCACTGGTTTTGATAGGGTTGATTTTGTTTTAGTTAGGGCTTGGTTTGGTAGAACTAGTTACTCAGCTTCATGAACAGTCTCAGCTTAGAAGCAGATAAGCCTTGATTTTGGTGTAAGGGACAAGATGAGCAAAAGGAGCTCTTAAGGTCAGCTGGCTGCTTCTTAGATCCCCCTAGCTGTGGTGAGCAGCTACCTTTGAGGCTGAATGAAAGCTCCTGTGCAGGTATGAAAGTCCTTTGATCCCTAATCCAGCTCAGTCCTCTGTCACAATAACAAGCCAGAGGAAGAGGGACTGAGTTTATTGCCTGATGGTTAAGGAACTTCTGTTCAAATTAATATTTCATTATTTATTCAGAATAGAACAGCTGTAACAAGAGCTCCCAAACCAAACCAGCAATACCCCTAGGTTAGGGCATTAATCCATAAGAAAGGAAGGATGGATTAAAAATGCTTCTGAAGAGAGAAGGAAAACTCTTTTAAATTACATGTAAACACTATTTTCCTATTTTTTCTGCAAAAAATTTTTGACTAAATTTGATCCAAAATCATAAACTATTCCAGTCAAACTTGAAATTATATTCTGCAGCAACAAAAAAGTAATTCATTCTTCTGTCTGCATTTTCAAGATTTCAGTGCTGCTGAAATAATCCTTCATGGATACATCCGCTTAAGTGAGGCCTTCTTCACCAGCAGTTGCTGCAGGGGGCAGCTCTGTTAAACCATTGGCAAGGACTCTGGTACATGATTCCTTCCAAAGTAAGCTGAGGATGTTATTTCCCCCGTCTCTTTCACCTGCCTCCCCTGCAAAAGATTGTCTACATTACAGAGGTGGCAGGGTAGGTAGTAGGTCTACTCCTGAGGTATCCATAAACAAGGGCAATAGTTTAATCTGTCATATATTTCTGTTTTGAACTTCAACCACCAAGGAAACATATCGCTTGATGAACTCAGGTAGTAACTTCAACAAGAGCTGGTAACAGGGGTCACAACCTTTCTAGCCACTCTCCTCAAATCCAACGCAAGTCTGTAGGCAGGGTAGGGCAATTACAATTATCAAGTTAGCTAGTTATAAGAAGTTAAGGCTCTTCACCTGAGGCAGACACTGATCATTTGTCTATTCCTCGCTAGTTTCAGTGGTGCTCAATTAGTCCATTTTATTTTGCATGGCAAGGACTTGGGACCTTCCTAGCCCTTGCGGGAAATCACTAGACTTAAAGCAGGTTGCTTAAAGCAGTGTAAACCAGAGCAGACAGTGATCCTGCAGCCTCTTCTGTTAGCACCATTTCTTGACTGACTCAAGAGTAAGCCAGTTCAGAGAGTCAAACCAGCCCTTTAAAAAAAAAAAAAAAAGTTTGGGGTGATTTTATCTCTCTGAATTGTTTCATTCTGAAGGATGTACAGGTGCTGGTGCCAGCAAAAGAAAAGAAATGGAAATATCTTTCAGGAGTTGCCAATAAAGGCAGAACCATGGAAATCTAACTTAGACTGACTGAAACTGTCACAGGACTGTCCCCTCTGGGGACAGTAATTTCCAGCTGTAGGCAGTAGTCTCTTAAAAAACAGTAGTTCAGTCACTTCTGATTTTGTGACCATAACCTGAGGTTAATGGCTGACATTAACTGTGTCATGGTTAATGTCGTAACGTAGCTGCAATTCAGTGTAAATGACAGCAATTTTAGGCAATGAGTGTTTGAGGCAAGTAAGCATTTCCAGCCTAGGTTTCTTGTTTAGTAGCTATGAAAAAACACCCTCTCAGATTTATTAATGAGTCAGATGGATATGAGTGCTAATGAAAATGGACAGGTAGGTAATGAGGGAGGGACAGTCAGAACATAGGATTAAAGTCAGGTACAATTAAAGTTCAGCTCCCTTGTCAAACACAGGCTCCTTTGGGGCCCTAGGTAAATCATTTATGCACAGCCTCTCAGTCTTTAAAGAGAGGATAATAATATTCATTATCTTCACATGTAAACCTTGAGAGTATGAGCGGTTTTGCTGTGTCTTTTTTTCTTAATTCTCAGAAGTGCCCAGTAGACTACCAATATCATGATTACAATACTGGGCAGAGCTGGAGCAAGACGGATGCTGTGTAGGTTTCTTCACAGAGCCGCACTAATGTATTGCAGATATCTTTACCCCTTATCAGTTATGCTATTCCACTCTAAGCTTAAGACAAGCTGCCAGGAAAATACCTGCTACCTGTAGGAGTGATGCCACATCATGAGACAATCAGTGCCGCTCTAATGCTATTCCCAGAGGAGCTGCCTTTAAACACCATGTCTCTGGGAGTGACTTGAAAGACTCGGCAGACAATGGCAGCACAAATGTCAGGTATCCAGTAAAGGAGAGAGCAAAATACCTGTCCTACCCAAAGGCTGTAAAATAGAAGAAAACAATGCAGAAAATTGGAGGGGAAGGAGAGGAGGGAGGGAGTTAGTGAGAGGGAGAGAAACCACTACATCAAGCCATCTGGATTAAAACTGGATCAGTCATTCTAAATTGGTGCTTGAGCACTGAGCAAATGAGCTAGAGGAAGAAGAAAATCTGTGTGTTTGTATAGCTGTATCGGAGGGCATTAAGGAAGCAGTGGTTTACATTTTAAGCAGAGGAAAGTCTGTGCACAATCTATGAGCTCTGGCTGATATTATGAAGCTGTTACTAAGAAGTCAGGTGTATTTTGGGATATCCCCATGCACATGTACTGCTGACCAAGGTCTGCATTACAGCCTTTCCAGAACCAAGGCAGCAGTTGGTAATTAAATCTTAACAGTTATCTGCTGAGATGAAGACACTTGGGACAGTGAGAAACTCAAGTTTAAGAGGCTCACCTCTCTGTAGAGAGGGAGTTTGGAGCCAGGAAGAGTTACTACAGGCAAAACAAAGATATGGAAGACAGGGATAAAAAAACCCAAGCAGCAGGGAGATAGAGAAGGAATTGAAAAAAGAAGATATGGGTGTATTTGAAAAGAGAATAGTTGACTTACCTGGGGACAAGCCAAGTAGGAGTTAACTCATGAGCAGCAGAAGCAGCTTAGGTTGTCACGGAATGAACAGAAACTCACACTGGGAATATAAAAAGGAGTTGTTATTTTAGGTAGGTTTGAAGATTTTCTTGCTCTATTTAGCAGAGAATAAAGATAATTTGTTTACAGCACCACATGCACCTGAGAAATGAGTTGCAGCTCAGCATGCTCATGCTAGCTAAAATTTGGGAAAGGGTAATCTGAAGCAAGGACAAATTTCAAGGACTGAAGTTAATCCTGGGACTATACAGATTTTGTTCAGACTTCAAGGCTTAAGGCACACATGTTCTCGTGTCTGGTCAATGTCTAGCCAGGGAGTTTAGCCAGATTTATGACACACAGGTTATGTACACATATACATGCCTTTAAACAACTGAGCTTACGCTTTGCCTTGGTATATGAACAAGTGTAACAGAACTGTCTTTAGACCGTGTTTCACTGTGTATCAAAGTCTGTCCAGAAAACAGGTGAATCCATGTAGACAACAATCCATTTCCCTTCCTCCATAACGTTTTCTCCACAAGTAATCTGACTTCTGCTGATAAATCTGCTGGTCATCTTTTTAAGGCAAAAGGCATTAAACACATTAAAAAAAAAGCTTTTTTCCTTTTTTTTCGGATTTTTTTTTTGTTACATCTGCAACATTATTCCAACTGGTGTGAAATTGCTGTGTACTCAAGTGCTAACACTCACTGTCTGTGAGAAGTGGTCTGGCACAGTCCACAGTTCCAGAAATATGGGGAAAATGGGAGAGGAGGTGTTATTTAAAAGCACTTCACTCATCAGCCATGCCAGTCTAAGACTGGAAAGGGAGGTGGAGGGAAAGTTTTACCCACAAGCATATACTTACATGTGAGAAATGGAATAATTGCTGCTATTTGCTCTATAATCTTTCAGATTTTTACTTCACCATCAAATCTGGTTGAAATAGCCAGCAGGTTTGGAAATTACTGGAGAGGACACTAGTACACACCATGGCCATGTAACCTTAGAAATCTGGATACAAGTATCTTGAAATGACCTTCTCAAGGATGCACATAGCATCTTGATTCATCTTCTTTCTTCAGTTAGACCGGTATCAAAATAATCTCAAGTATGGTAAAGGCTGCTGTTTTGTTCCTCTCTTTAGTTTCAACTTAACTTAACCTAACTAAGCTCAAGTAAAGCTCAATCCTGTTATGACAGAAGCTGAAAAACAGCAGGTGTTTCACTATCCCTGATAGTGCTCAAACTTGCTTAGTGAAGAAATAGCTAATGCCATATCCCAGACTAATCCTGCATTCTCAGGAAAGCTCTCTGTTTGGTGATGTCCAGAGGCTGATATTTTGCTGAAAAAAAAATATTAAAAAAATACTTAATGCTTTCAGCAAGTTATTTTTTCTCTTAAGAAATCCACTACTTCCTTCAGAAAGCAGCTCTTAAAACCAAAAAAAAAAAAAAAAATCAGCTTCTAAAATCACATTGGAGACAGACCCTGCTTCTGAATCTGTGAGCCTGAAGTGAAATTCCTTGCAGTCCTAGAGTCATCGTATCATTCTAGCCTGATTCCCTCTGGAAGCAAGGCTTGAGCAGTTCCACTGTGTACAAGCGTGTATACCCACGTTTGAATCCCATGCCTCACCTCAGCTGCGAAGAAAGGTAGAAACCTCAAAGATAATTTCCTGCAAGTTTCTCGTAAACAGGCATCAGAGAGAAACTCTCTGCATGCTCTGAGGGACCACTTGCATCCTGAAAGCTCACTTTATCAGACACCAGGAAATCCACACTGCGGGATCACTGCAGCAAAGATCCCAACCAGAGCTCATGAATAACTAGAAGAAACAAACCCATTAGCAAAAGGTCCAGCACTCTCAGAATAACTTCGTAAAAGTCATATTAGCTCCATAAATACACAAACAGGCTCAGCATCCTCTGCTTCCTTTCCCCTTGCAGTCTGGAGTATTGCCAGAAAAAAGATGGAGAGCAAAAAGGCGTCATAAGGACTTCAAGCAGGTGCCACATTTGTGCTTTTGTGATTTGAAACAATGCGGTCCTCCCAAACGTAGGCAAAAATGGTTTTACCATTATATACTTCCTTTCCTTCCTCCCAAATGTGACATAACAGTATATGGTCAGAGTCCATAAAGTACATGAAAACCTTGGGACCATAGGGAAGAGGATGGAACTACAAGAAACTGCTGGCCAAATTACTTTGTCCAGAAAAATACATCCCAGACAGACGTAGGACTTATATCCACTGCCATCTGTTAGACAGAAATAAGCCATCTTTGCCTTATTAAGGTAGAAATGATCCTCTTTTGTAGTCAGTGGTGACCTACAGACCTGGACCCCAACAGCTCAGATCAAGTAGGTTGGGACAGTCGATGCTATTAGGACCATTTCCTTGCCAGTGTCATAAATGATAATCTAACGAAACTTCCACCTTCTCCCTCTGAAATAATTCCTCTAAGTCACAACATTAGGACTCGGCCAACTTCCACTCCTTTCTGTGCTTGGTTGAAGGCAACTAAATGTCATAAACTGTAGCAGAGCATCCCTAATGAGAATAAATCCTCCTTTATTCCAGAGCCTGGTGAAACTCCCCCGGAGTGGGAATAACATGAGGTGGGATTCACAACTGCGGTGAAGCCTAGAGACCAGCTCTGTGGGTATTTCTGAGATGTCAGCATCCAGAGAGCAGGAGGAACTCACTCAGCCCCCGTGAAGAACAAAGCCAGGGGATCAGCTGCTTTCCAGCTCTCAGCCAAACTGGGACTTCATGGTGCTCCCTGCAGCCATGGAGCCACAGCTGTGCTCATGAAGGGCTCCTGCCAAACGTGAGCCACCTGTGAGAACCACACGGTGCTGGAGGCCATGGAGGGGAGCTGAGAGGCACAGTGATGGCTTTTGGATCCAGGAATTCAAGTTTGGATTCAAATACAGACACATTGCGCTTGCAGTCTGTGTGAGTGTGTGCAAATTTTGTGTGTGTGCAAGCTACAGAGGGTTGTATTTCTTGACCTTCCTCAATCCCCAGCACCATGTTACCATTTTGGGAAAAAGGGTAAGAGAAGAAGGGCCCTCTTTTATGCACATATCCAGTAAAAGAGCTGACAGCAGCTGTAAGCAGGTAATGACATAAAACTCTCAAATATATGGAAAAGGATGAACTTAAGGTTTTTATTCCAGAATTTCCAGTTGTTTTACAGACCACCTTCCATTCACTTGTGCATTCTAGTTCTGAGCACAGCCTGCAATCTGAAATACTGGAAAACACAACTGCTGAGCTGGGACTACCCTGAAATTATGGCCTGATTTCTATTATCACAGGTACAGCATCCAGTTTTCATAACATCAAATGGCTTCAGAAAGGGAACACACATTCTGTTGTTGCAAATTCTATCAAGATTACTTTCCCCTGAAGATCAATTTCATATCCATTGCCACACTACGAAGAAGATCCCTCCTGTCTGATTCCCTAATAAAACAATAGAGGCTCTATAAATAAAAGGTATCCAAGCTTTTCAACTTGTGACAATTTAAATGCTGGAATATGAATCTTTCTTCTTTTCTCTAAGACTGGTGAATTATAGGACCATAACATTCCTCTCATTCCCCCAGCACCCTCCATCACCTCAGAAAACAAAAAAATGTTTATATCTGTATTTTATAAAGCACCTGAGCTGTGCTGGAGTGTGTGTGACTTGATGCAAGCAAGCAAACACAGCATGGTGCTGACTTCCTAGCAGTGTACAACCTAATTAGATGGAGACCCAAAAGTTCTGAAGTATAAGGAGACACTCTTGTCAACTCCCATACTAGGGGAATTTCTTTCTAGCTCTTCACAAAGGAACAACATTCCTGCACACCGTGAGAGCAATGAATCAGGATCTCCATAAAGTATGGGAAGAATGGCAGAAGTTCTTTGGAAAGCTCAGCACTGCATGAGTACTCATACTTGTGTATATAATATACTCATATTTGAGTACAGCAAGAGCTACAGCACGGTTGAGGGTTTGAGGATTTTCATCTTCAATAGGATGGAATTTGGAAAAAGATGGGATGTGTTTAGCCCAGAAAAGCACAGGTATTTTTCAACGTTTTTAAATTGAAAGCTCCACATAAATATTTGAAGAACTGCCATGGACAGTTTTGTTGCAGACATTTCCCATGATCATCTGTCAGAAGGTGAAGAGAAGCGATAGACAAATAAAATACTTAGCACAGTGGTAAACACATTGTTTTGCTTTACAAAGTCGTAATTTTATTGTTAGAATTAGCATAATTTTAATTAGGCACTGACAGGAGTCAAAAGCTGGCTCCCAACTGTGCCTGTGTGCTCCCAGGGACACGTTATACCTGCTAACCGTGGGGGAGTTGCACGTGTGTGTGCTTAGAAATGAACCGCAACCATTTTGCAGCTTGTTTTCTCAAATCTGGCATCCCTGCAACGATATCCAAACCAGAGGCTGAGTTACCCTGAGCCTGGCAGGACATGTCAGTGAGATGGATGAAGGCTACCTGGGCTTGGATGAAAAATCCATGACTGATAGCAGGAGGAGAGGTTTGTATGAACACTTACACTGATTGTGTAAGATTGTCTTACACCAATTCTAACACTGTCCTTAACTATTATTTTCCTTACTAGAGAAGTTCTTGTTTTCTTCATCTTGTAGGTCTTTGGGACCACTGTTCAGTGTTGGGGTTTTTTTCTTCCATGCAGGCACAAATGTTACTGGCTGACTGCAGTCACAGCTTTAAAGCTCACTTCTGCAACTGTGGAAAGAGCTAACAGTTCTGAATACCTGATGTTCACGGGGGTTTAAGTCTAAACTGGTTTTCTAACCCTTTAGGCACAAACATTTGTTCCTCTGAGAATGTCCTTCTAGTTGAATGATTTTAATATCCTCCTCGTAGAGTTTGGAGTAGATTTCTCTTTCTTTTTTCTTTTTTTTTTTTTTTTTTATCATATAGGCACTTTTGTGTGTGTGTCAAATATTACTGCTGTAGAAAGTGTGACATATAGTCTAGTGCAACTTATCAAATATAGGCTGTCTGGCAGTCAATTTCCAGCACGTAGTGTTTGTCTCATGAGCTGTGACTGAGGCCCGTATAGTTTTGATTTCTAGATCTCATACTGACCCCGTACAGCTGCTGTTTATAGAGCTGTCATATTCAGGCAGAGGGTGTTAATGCAAACCTTCTTACCCAGTAAAGATTATCTTGAAAGAGATTAATCAGGGGAAATAAAACAAGGAACAGACTTGAAAAAATGCCTAGATACTGCAAAACTCAGTATTAAAAAAAGCAATAAGCACATATACAATACACCTACGTACACAGACATATATAGACAGGTGGGTATATTTATATACTTAGGTATATATAGAAGCGCACTTCTATCATCATTGAAAAAAAGACTGTAATATTCGCGGATTGCATTCAACAAATAGTATACATATTCAAGTTACAATCTGTCAATTAAGAAACTGTTCCAATATATTTTGCAGTCAAACCTGCATAAATTTCACTTGCACACAAATCCATCTTTTTTTAAGAAAATCTTTAAAATCTGCTTCCTTTACTGAACCTTTTTTTATGCAAACCATTTATAATAGAAGGGTACAGTAAGTATCCTAAACTAACAATTACAGATGACGACATTCTCTTTCATTATCCGGGATAATAAGCAATTTTCATTCCTTGGAAACAAGCAGATTCTACGGCAAGCCTTCAACAAATAAAAAGATGCATAATAGATGCTAGGATCATATAATGTTTCTCTTAATTTCAGCCTTTCTTATGGATGACAAAGTTATACTACTGACTGCAGATTATTTGGAACAGAAAATAAGATAATTTGAAAGTAAGATCTTTAATTGGATTTTAGAAATACTATTATGCTTTCAGAAATGATACTGCCTTGCATGTGCTGCCAGAAGAGGTGATGAAATTCGCAATTCTGGGGGTGTGCAGTTGTTCCTTTTTAGCTGAACATAAAAACATTTCTGACTCCGAGTGAGTCCTCATCTGGGCAGTCGCCGGCATTCTTCCAGCATCGCCCATAAATTAAACAGTTCCTTTAGCAGGCCAATTTGCCAGAACTAAGCAAGATAAAAAAAATTTAAAAAAAAATAAAACCCAAAAACCAACAAAACCAAAAAGGTCCATGAGAAAATTGCTGACAAACACTGGCAGGAATTAAATAAAAAATCATTCACTGGAAAGTGATAGATGAAAACAGCTAAGCGTCAATTATTTTTTTACACTCCAACCCCATGTACAAGCTGGCCTTAAATGGTAGCATAGTTAGAGCTAAATGGATGACCTAAGAACATCAAGATTACAACTCATATTCTGTTACTGCTTTTAGAAGAAGACTAACTATTTTTAAGGGGGTACATGTTGTACAGACTCTACCTGGCCTGCCTCACAACTCTGGCTCATTGCATCTTTCAGCCCACTTCTGATGCAAGCCCAAATTCAGGAAAGAATTTACAAATAATTTTCAGTAGCTGAACAGTGGACCTCTGAAGGATTTTTTTAGTTTCATTAAAGGAAGGAGGAGGCTGACGGACTAGGAATGGATTTTACCAGGGGACTAAAGAGGTCGTGTCAATGCCTCCCTCTGCCTTCACAGCAACACCGGATAAACACTTTAGTGCCACCTCATACCATATGCATGATTCCAGCTGTGCCCATCTCCATGCGCAATGGTGCTGTATTGCCCCTCAGTAATTCTCTGATTTGAGACATTTGTTATTTTCTCCCCTGTGGTAAAATTGCAGGATGTGGTTCTTCCCTCCAGCTTTGCAGCCACAAGTTGGCATGCAAAAGGACTGAGACATAAAGTGAACTTCAAGACACATTGTCACTGAATGGAGGGGACAAAATCCAGCTCCTTTTCTGCATTTCAGAAGAAGATCTGTTTAAACGGTGTTTGGCTCTTATATTAATATCCCGTCATAAACTGAAAAACTCTGTCCAATTGCTCCCAATAACACACCCACATTACAGAGATGCAATTTGGGTTTGGTTTGCATTAAGCCTGTCTTGTGAGTTTTAATATACTTTGCAGCCTTAAATAACAGAACAGGTAAAAAGAAAAGTGAGGTTATTCAAGAACCAAGGGATAGAAAGCACATTTAATTTGGAAACACGTGTCAGATCTGATGGAGGAGGAGAAAGAACAGACCTGGATCTGCAGATGAGAAAACTCTGGTCAGAAACCAGCAAAGACTGTAAAAGCTATCAGACCACACTGCTGCTATTGCTGACAAAGATAAAACTGGTTTGTGTTAATTTCATGTGCATCTTATGGTTGTGCCCTTAAAAGTCATTCCCTCTACTCATATACACCTCTTTTGGAACATACGCTAATGTGTACAACAACTGTTCTCTACTTTTTTCCCAAGTCTAAAATGTATCAGAATGTATGGGAGCTAGACAGACTTCAGTGCATAACATGCTATCAAAACAGACTGATTCTTTGAATTTGATGTTTCATTTGGTGGATACCTATTATTTGAAGTTGATAAAGGGAATCTAAAGGTCTTTTTTCAAGAAAAGCTGTTCCTGATTTTCAGATGGTGAAGGGCACTAATGATGGAGTATTAAAACAACAAGTTACAAGAATGAAAGTATATACATCTATTTTATCCAAACCCAAATGTTCCTTGTCACTTAGCTGGAAAAAAAATTGCAGCATTCAAAAAATATTTTCCTTGCTGGCATGATGAAGAACCTTCTTTTCAATGGCAGATGTTTGGGATAAGTATTCATTCTGGTGAGCCTATTGTAAAATGCTCTGATTCTTTAGAGAGGCATTAAACAATTAAATAGATGGAGTTTCTTTTGAATTTCAAAAATTAGAAGATAATTTAGGGTCTGTGGCATAGCAGCAACAAAGTAGGACTGAGTTGCATGTAGGCGACAGAATGAAGCTTGAAACAGGAAATCTGTGTGTTTGAAGCCATGGTATTTAGTAGTCACTTACACAGCATTCTGCTATTAAACACCACATCCTTAGCACATGCAAAGTATATGGTGGATTTTATAACCCAGAGCTCTGTATGGATTCTACAGGACGTGGCTGGTTTTATCTTTAAATCTTTCCAAGTCTTTCAGTTGCTGCAGCAGTTAAGATCTGTTCTTTCTGCACCAGGTAGGGCTTTGTCTTCACATCTAGACTAACATCTAAAGGGAATAGGGATCAAACCGTACAACTGAAAGCAGTACTAATCATTTATGCATACTGTTTGGAAACAATTCGCAGGTTTGAAAAATGCCTTTCGAATAAATATAGACCAAGGAAATGTAATCATCAAAAACAACTTAGACATCACCCTCTTCAAAAAGAACAAATTATAATCACGACATGTAATAGCTCTTGAGCAATGTTCACATCCCTGACAGGGGTTTTGAAAGATTGACAAAACGGGATGTGGAGATTAAATGTTTTTTTTTCTCAAAAAAAAAAAGAATACACATACACGATAACAGTTTCCTGGCAAGCTGAACTTCACAGTTTTTGTCACTTTTTACAGCCTG
This sequence comes from Egretta garzetta, assembly GCF_000687185.1. Lineage (NCBI taxonomy): Eukaryota > Metazoa > Chordata > Aves > Pelecaniformes > Ardeidae > Egretta > Egretta garzetta. The sequence goes on along the minus strand of NW_009270000.1, from coordinate 4,185,892 downwards.
TCTTGATTTATAGAAAGTGTTATCTCCAGCACACAAAGCTACAGTGCAAGGGGAACTGCTGGCTCTGGCCATGCACAATTGACCCAATTCTTCACATGTGGAGATTAAAAGTGAAGACTCTGGAAAAGCTAACTCTCTCTATCACGTCTGGGTTCTGGAAGCTCCACAGCACTCCCAGGTCACAAACCCCAGAAGCAAAAGCATCTTCCTCGGGACTAATCTGTTCCCTTTGGTATCTGTTAAAACAAGAATAAGGCCATTTCTGGAAGCCTTTTCCTTTACCCCTTGCTCCGCAACTGAAGCCCAGGGTTTGCCCCCTGAGCCCTCCAGTGAACAACCTGGGGAGAGGGGGAACTGAAGGAAATCCTCTCCTCCCTCTCTGCAGACCACCCACGCAAGGCTGCCCCACTGATCAGGGGTGGAAAGGCTACATTTCCCTCTTCTGCCATAAATCATACAATCATAGAATAGTTTGGGTTGGAAGGGTCTTTTAAAGGTCATCTACTCCAACCCCCCTGAGTGACCAGGGACATCTTCAACTAGATCAGGTTGCTCAGAGCCCCGTCCAACCTGGCCTTGAATGTTTCAGGGATGGGGCCTCCACCACCTCTCTGGGCAACCTGTTCCAGTGTTTCACCACCCTCATTGTAAAGAATTTCTTCCTTATATCCAGTATAAATCTACACCTCTTTTAGTTTAAAACCATTACCCCTTGTCCTATTGCAACAGGCCCTTCTAAAAAGTCTGTTCCCATATTTCTCACAAGTCCCCTTTAGGTATTGGAAGGCCACAATAAGGTCTCCCTAGAGTGTGTCCCAAAACTCGTATGAGCAGTCTCACCACTGGCCAGTTCCCCCTCCACAGCTTCAAGCAGTGTGAGAGCCAGGCCACCGATTGTCATGGCCTTTCTTCTCCCACAAGAAACTTTTTGCTTCTCTTTTCTGTTTGTTTGTTGAGGTTTTTTCCCAGTATGAGGGACAGGGCTGAGAGGCCAGCACCAGCTACCCCATACTTGGGGGTTTCCTCTCCCACTACTACACCCTGCAGTTTCTACTCCTCTACGCTGAATCCCTGGGAGAAGGGGAAGGGATGGAAAAAAATGGGAGCATCTTGTATGTCTTTGATGCACTGACATTTGCTACAAACTGGCTTTTTGCTTGAATAATGTGCATAAAATATCACCAGAGTGTTTCCCTCCACGGCAGTGCCCACTTCCCTGGACCCAGAGATATCATCCTCCCATCAAAAACTGAAGTCTGCATTCACTGTACTGGAGGTCACAATAATAACAATGGATATATTTCTCAGAAGCTGTTTTCAAAGCACAGGGAATGAATGAAATCCCCATCTGTTCCTTTAGATCCTGCTGCTTTAATCCACTGAATCACTAGCAGTGAGAAAGGAAGGACTGGACGTGAGAGAGAGCTATGCCATCTCCTTTCTGCCATACTGCCACGGCTGCAAGAAGTAAAGCCACTCGAGACAAAAAAGAAGGTGATGGTTGCAAAGCAGTCTCTGTGAAGAAGGAGCTTGCAACTCTGGAAAGGACTCACTAGCCTGAAATATCCTGGGTCTGTTGATCTCCAGGGCATGCTACAAGAAGCATCCGTCTGCTAACGCTGGTGATGACTGTGACATCTGCAGGAAAAGAAGAATTTGTGGAAGCTCTGTGGCAAGTGAGGGGAGAGTTTGGTTGCCTGATGTAAGTGTTGATAGCAAATTACCAGGGGGTTTTTACTTTTTTTTAGTATTTTTTATTGTGTACCTTGATTTCCCCCTGCCATCCTCCCATGATGTAAGTTACTTCTTAGTTGTTTTTTGCTGGCGTTGTGCAATGGGCTCGTATTTCCCTTGCATGAGTATATCTGCAGCGTAGCCAACTTCTGTAGCCGTAATAGGTTCAGCTCAGCTTTAGCCTTTAGGCACTATCAGCTTTTCTCTCTTTAGCAGGGCTGGGAACAGGTGTCCTTTGTGTGTGTTCACTTTGCTTTAGTGTAGGGACTGTGCTACAGGGAGGGAGATGAAGGCAGGGGATGGAAGGATGATTCAGAAGTGCAGTTGTTAAAAGGGAGGCTAGCGTCTCCACTCGGTCCCAGGTGGATTTCCTTTTGTTTAGTCTACCACAAGTGCAGCATATTTCCTGCTATACATGCACAAACAAAAATATAAGAAAACGAAACCAAAGATGTTGAGAGCTGTGAGCTTAGAGGAAAAAATAAAACAGGAACAAAACAGCTTCCCCCAACCCCACCTTTCTTGGACGGCACAAAGCACCATAAACAAAGTTCTACAGCTAATATGTTGCTGATACACAAGCATATATAATATTGCCCATAAAATTAGTCATGTGTTATTGCACAAAGTGGCGTGTTCCATAAGAGCTGCCTATTTAGCAAGCTTGATCAAGAACATTACATATGAAAATAAGGAAAAAACATTTAACATTGTTGAAAAGTAATTAAAAATATATTTCACCATATGCTTCTCTGCCATTACTTCATTTCAGCAAAACAAATGCCTGGAGCATTTATTATCCCCCATCATTTTTTAAAGAGGCCTAATGTTCCCACTTGGCACAGGAGACATGCAGATAAAATGAATCAGCCCTGAAATGAATTGTGTGAAATGCATTTGTCTGAATTCAAACAGCTTCCCTGTAGTCAATAAATGCATGAGTACTTCCGATCTCTCAAAATGCATCTCTCTGAAAAATAACTAATTTTTGCTGGTTATACACTGTGTGTAATCTTTGACAAAGGCTAAAATGTCATTAGCTTTATCAGGGTTCTGCCGCAGTCAGTGTTACAAAGTTCATGTTACTAACACAGCCCCCAAACAGCCTTGGTAATCCTATTGGCAATATTAAAAAAGCAAAACAAAAGAAAAAATTATAAATAAAACACAACACATACATCAAAAAGCTTTCAAA
>NW_009270000.1:4165581-4182882 GCF_000687185.1 Egretta garzetta | reverse complement strand
GGGGCTTTAAAGGATGGATTACAAGCAATTTTATTTTAATTCATGGTGGACAGAAGAAGAAGATATCTTCTTTCATAAGCGATGATCCAAAAAGCAGTAGTTTGCAGGGCTGCGTTATGAGATTTATTAAAAAAACTGATGCATCACTGGCCAGTTAATTGAGGGGGGGGGGGACGACTATTATTCTTTAGAAGAACAATGGATTAATAAAAAGGCAACATAACAGAAAAAAAAAAGTCCTCGTTTGTGTCAAGTGTTAGGAACACCCATAATTAATGAAAATAATATATAAACACAGCTGGATAAAGATATTCATGATGTGTAGTTGATGTGGTAGTTTACGCATTACTGGCATTGGCATGCTGTTTGTCTTTACGCTGACTCCTTTTGAACACATGAAACTTGACCCACAGCCTGTATAACAAAGCTCTGCCATGCAAGACAGCTCACTGTCATTGACCTGGCACATAGCTGTGAGATGAGTGACCTGAGACAGAAATCAAATGCAGCAGATTCTTCCTGGATGAACGGAGGCAAGGAATGCATTGGAAGTGGTGTGAGAAAGCCATAGGATGTCCCGTAATGGCCAGAAATAGCCCCTCCCTTTCTGGGAGCAATGGGGAGAGACAGAAGAGACTGAGGAGGAAACAGTGTATTAGATTAGTCCAAAAGATCTGGCTTTTTCTGTCACTGTGTGGAAGGAGGCACAGAGGAGAATGCGATAGGAATGAGGGCAAGGTGGATGTGGGATTTGGGACTCTGGGTAGATTCAGCAAGGAGCAAACTTTCTCACACTACCACAAAGCCCATAGCATGTTTTCCTAATGAATAACGTCTCCCCTTCTCCTCCCTTCTATTCTACTCCAGAATGTAATTTCAGTTGAAACACCACATTCTGTTCCTGTCTGAAAAAAAAAATTATGGAAATGCAACACTGGCTTCAAAGGCATCTACAAATGGAAAAGTTGGATTGAAATTTTTCAGCTGTAAGCCACAAAGGTGCTTGGTAGCCTGGAAACCCTGGAAACTCCCAAGTGAATCACTATCATTCACTGACGACCATCATTAAACAACATGGCTGACATTGGCAGACCAGGAAAAATGTCTAAATATTATCAGATCCACAGTAAAACCCTGACAGCTAGAAGAACTCTGTGATTTTCAGCTGATGACAATTTGTGACAGCTCCAAACAACAGAAAATGGCTATTCGATTCAAGCTCTACAGATGTGCTCTTGAAGCTCTGGAAGTCCATTTCTGAGCAATGTTTTATCAGGCAAGAGAACAAAACTGATGCAGAGAGTGAAGGTGGTGAAGCTGGGCAATGTAACAGATTTGCATCTTCAGAATCAAGGGCATATGTTGATCAATGTATCCCATCAATAAAATAGTGTATTTTGAGTGCAAAGGTTGTTTGCCCTTTACATAAGAAAATAATCTGTGTTTGAATGAGCTTTTTTAGCACTTTCAGTTCATGATTTGAGCTACTCTTAAAAGTTTTGCTGTCATTACTGAGCTGAACAAAGGTAAGAAGAGAAATCACCCTTTAAACCAGAATATACAGACATTAGTTCCTCAAGGAACAGATTTTACTCTGTACAAAAAGAGGACTCTAATGTAAATCACGTTTCCACTTCAGAAATTTGTCAGTATGAGGGGGTATAGCTATACTGGTAGACCTTTGTAGGTGCAGACCAGCCCTGTAAAACAAATTAAATATTTAAGCATAGAGTCTAAGAAGTTTACCTAATGTTTGCAAACTGATGCGAGATCTCCAGGTGAAAGATTCTCTAGGAGTATAAACAGCTACGAGATTAATTACTGCTAAACCCGAATGTTTTACTAATTCAGTTCACTGAAAAATCTTCTGTGATTTTATTATGTCTTAAATCATCTATAATCTTCTAAAGATTCAGGATGGTGGATTTGTGGTATCAAGCTAAAAAGCAGAGGGAGGAGTAGCATCAATAACACTTGGCACAGCCACTCCCCAGATGAGCTGTATATGCCCATCAAAGGCATCTCCTACATACTAGGATGGGATATATATTCCAGGGGCCTCTCAGCTTCCAGGCCCCTGCTATGAAGCAGCATCATAACATCATTATATCTACTTCGCTGCTACCATGCATGTTATAGATATTAATGCAAGATATGTTTTTAATTAACTTGTATTTTTAGCTACTCAGAATAAGTGAAGCTTATTTTTCTCCAGCAAGGATGTATATTGCGTAAGTATAAATTAGCTCTATTTTGAGCTCAGAAGCAGTGCATAAGACCGTTGCTGTCCTGATTCAAAAAAGAGAATTTCTGCCAGAAACAGAAGGAATAAATAAGTGTCATCTCCTGATGAACATAAAAGCAGAGGAGGAAACACATATGTGATTTGGAAACAGGATTACTCATAGATTCAGAAGTAATAAATCCAATTACCTTGCTTGATTCATCAATAAATGGGAAAGTAGTATTTGTTTTATTATCAAATTAAGTTATTCTTTGGAAGTAATCCACTTAAAATAATTGTTTTTAACATCAAGCAGAAGCAATCAGTAAAAGGGAACATTAAATGTCTTTCTACCACTTTCTGCAAAAGGCTTTTTCACATTTTTTTGAGAACCAGATTATCCCATTATAAACAGCAGCAGAGAAGTCCAAGGAATCCAGATAAGTAAACGCTGCTTTTAAAACATCTTTTATTCCAACAACGTGGCATGATGGCTTAAAAACAAGAGTTCTCACACCCTAGACTCAGAATAAAATGGTCTTTCAGGAACCCCACAAGTCACTGAATTTTCAGTCCTCAGTGAAGCAATGTTGGTGAAACCTTTGACTGCCAGTGCTGATATATTCTCAAGTCCATCTTCTCATCGCAGGATGTTATTCTCTGTGTGCAGAGTACGAAATATTGGTGATATTGGTTCACCAATATTGACACAACAAATACAGGTTCATCTATCTCAGGAGTAATAGTTGAAGTAGAGGAAGAGAGAGATGAAAACCAAGTAATAGGTTGTGGCTACAATGCGTTCCTACAATTTTGTGACTTACCTGAGTGGAACTTGCATATGTGATATATGAAGTAGGGAGAAAAATACTTAAAATCTTAGCCTTTCCTTTTCTAAATCTCCTTTCTGCAAGGCAGCCACATCCTCTACAGTCTTCGAACTCTGAAACACTAAGGTACCTAGAATGCTGTCTCATATGCAGAGTTTGGTATGCAAAAGAATTAAACATCCCTCTGGTTTTTTAAAAGGAGATCATCAGTCATACCAGTGCAGACAAGGCTTGTATTTCCCATCAGAGCTCTGATTCACCTCATGCAGAATGAGATCCAATAGTTGGATTAGAGAGATTATCTGGCAGCCACCAGAAGTTTTTGTGTTCGCTCTGCTCTAGCAAGACTGAGAAGGTTTTCATCCACCTGCCCAGGATCCCTGCACTGTGTTTCTTTGGGAAGAGGCAAACCCACTTCTATTGCGATGCTAGACACACCATCACAGTGTTTAAGACAAAGCTGTGACTCACTGATGATAGATTAAATTTTAAATGACGAGTTTTCTAACTTTGGAGGAGTGACGGTCTGAAGCAGCCTTCTGATAGTGTAAACGTCGAGCAAATGATAAATTTTAAGAAGGAACTTGGTTTATAAAAGATATTGCATGATGTCATTGTCCATGCAAAGTACCATGGTGTGAAGACCTGGTTCCAAGGCCGAGATTCCTTTTTCACCTCTGTCCTATGTTCCTAAATTGCTATGAGCTGCAGGGATGTACCAGACCACAGTGCTCTAATGGAAGCAGCCATTAACCCTTTGGATATGTAGGCTGTTCGGCTTTATACTTTTACATATATGCAAGCTAGGACCTAGCTTAATAATGAACAAGCTACAGAACTCTTTGGAGTCCAATTATTTCAACAGAGCAATCGATTTCTGGGTGTCACTAATGTGAGGTTGCATGTATTTATTTAGGACCACATTTTTAGCTGGCAGAGACCAGCCTGAAGGCATAGTTGCCTGTCTACAGTTGGAACCAAACTGTCAAACCATACAATATCTAAAAATATTAATGTAATTGCACGCAGAAAAGTGATAACTATGTAATTAAATACAAATGGATAAATCAGCTTCAACTTGTGGAATATGCTACTCTATTTTTTCTTGCAATAGGCATCAATCATGATAATTTTTAAATATTCAACATCCAAATATTTTTACATACTCCAGTGAAATATTTTGGTTTAACTTTGAACACATTAGGAAACAGTGCATTTCTAATGTTTACCAAAGCCACAGCCAACTTAACACATTAGTATAATATTTTAGTTTTAGAACACTTACATAATCTTTAAAATAATAATTATATCTAAAAATGCTGAATTGAAAAATCTCAGAAAATACTCGAGTGTCAGCATGATGATTGGAATTGTCATTATAAGCATTATATAAAAATTATAACTGCAGATTGTGCTTCTGAGATAGTTTAATCCAGCAGTTTCATTTAATGATACTCATTCTCAAATGAAATTGCTGTACTTGAAATTTTAGGGAACCTGAATTCAGTGGAGAACAGTTTAGATAATAACAACCGACGATATATCAGAACGAAAATCTTAGGATAGTCAAAGGGAGAGAAAACCAACAGTGATTAAAATAAATGAACAAAGAACAAAACTCATAGATATAAATTAAATCAAATACCTTTAGGCTCCTGTGAAGTCTGAAGCATATCACTACAGGCTAATTTCAGCGAGAAAAATCAGAGGAGGAATTCTGCAGTGATTCTAAATAAAGTATACTGTAAGCACAAGGATTAACCGCAGTGCACTACATAAAAAATTAATCTATTTTTGTCATCAGGATTCTATGGCTCCATATTTTTCTATTCCACTATAACATCATTTGGGGTGTTTTTTCTCCTCTTCACCACATTTATATATGATTTTTCACTGAGAATTCATTTGAACGACAGATCAAAAGCACCTCTGGAGTATGTACAAAACAAGATTGTGTTACCAGGGTGGGCATTTTCTCTTGTAAAAATCTAAATTCTGAAATCCACTGTCATTTCCAGATGTGAAGACCGTATCTCTTGCTCCTAAGTTATGCTGTGGACAGCATTCAATACTGAGGAGATCAGCAATAAGAGACAGAAACTGGGGAGTGAGGACCTGGCTCCCATAATATTCGAAGGCTCAGGCTGGCTACATCTCTGCTAAGGAAGAGAAGAGCTCTGTGATTCCTACATCTTGCTTTGTGCCTCAGTTGCATGGGAACTCCAAACTGAGGAAGACCCAGACTGCCCTGCACCTTTCCTATTCCCTGATTTTCTCAAAAAAAAGGACATATGCTTGTGACTGAGGTGGGAGCCATTGCATGTTTCAGTTGGTGCACAGAAAAGTAAACCAAAGGGCCAGAACCCAAAGGCAGAGCCTCTGTGACAGGGCAGACTTTGAACAAAATAATTAGAAGAGCTTTGAGCAGAAAAATCTAGCCCTTTCACACTTTATTTTTAAAACCTTGAATCTCCTACATAGGTTAATAGTGCCTTCATTCCTATTCCCATTCTTTGGACTTCTGCTAAGTCACTCTCATTCCACATACACAGTCAAATCCAAACGGGGGGGTGTGACCTTAGGACATGCTTGGGCTTCTTCAGCCCTAGCTTGTCATTTCACAGAACTGGGCAGAACAGAGCAGTAATTAAATAAAATACCAGGTTGATGTTTAAAAAGGGAGAAATTATCAAAGCAGACTCAAAATACACAAACATTTTTTTGTTGAACAGCAGCTTATGACACACTGGGTGATATGTAGAGAATGAGTTTTACTCCTAAAGGTTAAGTTCTGGGTGCATTCGTCAGTTCAGACTTGTTTCAGTATTCCTGAAGCACTTTGTGGGACAGAAGAAAAATCACCTGCCGTCACTCTGTCTGAACATGGCCCCCCACAAGGGTGGAACTCACGCCCAGAAGACATCAGAAACACTTAGAACCTCAGTGCCTTCAGAAACCAATGTGGAAGCTGTCTTTTACACTCAGTCTTCCCTCAGAAATTCACACAGAGCCATTTTATTTTTTTCCACCAGCATGGAGAAAGCAGATAGTCACAGAGATCCCTTTCTGTCTATGACTAACAGCTGTAGGTCTATAGATGTTGGGCTTCATTTGGTAGAGCACAGTCATTCTATCCTCTATGTTAAAAGGCGGTGAGCTCGGGTTTGATGTGCTGTTGTTAAGTGGCACAGCTCCATTTGCACTTCTTGAAGGTCTGGACCGGTGTCTCTGTCTTGATTTGTCCTTTTGCTGTCTGAGCTCAGTGAACTTACGTTCATACAGAGAGCACAGACTTTGAAGTTATCAGAGGCAGGTGTCAATGCTATCATCAATAGCACTTCTGACACATGACTTCAACTGGGTTTCTAACTGCATTTTTGCCAATACACAATCCTTTAACTTCCTCTAGCTTAGCATAATTGCATTACAGGGATTTCAAAGAGTTCTTTGAACCAAGGTACAATTAACACCGTTTCAAAGGACATTCCCACCCAGTGGTTTACCCCAGGTAAACTTCCTTTCTGAAGAAAGAGTCTGTTTGAATGTAAATCAGCTTCTTCACTTCTGGAAATTGTTTCCAGTCGCTACTCAAATACACTTTCACACGAAAACCTGTCTTCAAGGCTTTGCACGTTACCTGGTACATTGTCAGCTGGGAAGCAGATAAACAGTGAAGTTAGTTTTATGGATGTAGTTGATTATCAGAAAACGAGTCTCTACCTCTAGATTACTAGACCACGGATTCAAGTAAGAAAAGGTACTGATGGTGGATGTCCTAGGAAAAAGATATCAGTGGTCTTCCACTTTTAATTTCATTTTTAAGGTGTTCCAAGAAATACTTACTGCAAACTTTGGCTGATTAGAAACTGAACGGCAGCTGTAGGAGACATGAAGAATAGCCTGAATGAAGCAAAGACCGAATGATCCTGTCTTCTGTCCACTGCTGGGTAAAGAGGCGACTTCAGTCCCCAGAGCTGTCATTTCAGAACCTTTATATAGCACTAAAAAACACATTTAGAAAAATCCAAGTGTCTTAATCTCTACACAGTGTCATTTAGGATATCATCTGACATTAGCTAATCATGCACATCCTCTTCACTTCCCTAAGCCAGACACTGCTGCTGAATGGGAGAAGATAAGAAGCCTGTTTGTAAAAGCTTTTAAATGACAATGTTTAATTTCATCATTATTTTTAGGAAAGAAAAACCTGTATAAGCCTTTTAAATAACAATCCATGGCCCTGTGGTAACATCTTGGCTGGCAATTATAGGTGAAGGTATTGTGCTATAAGAAGCTTTGAAATGTCATAAAAAATTCTTCTCTTTCCTTTGCATCTAATCATGCTACAATTGCCAGTTTATGCTGCACTCAAGCCATGCAATTTCCAGTGGGAGCCTGTTCGTGTGCTGTGACCATTTATGAGTTATACATCGTATAGTGTTTATTAAAATTTGGATAGAAAATTAAGAGTTTTTATAATGAAGTCATATCTCATTTTTCTAAACACACACAAAAGGGCTTGAACTATTGCCTCTATTTTTTTCTTGGATTATCAAGGATTAACTTAATACTTTCTGTGGAAAACAAAACCCTCAAAAAAAGGAAAGAGAGAAGGAAAGGAGAGTTTTGGTCATATTTAAACAAAAGAAATCATTGCTAATAGCTAAGCAGATGCCATGAAAGGATCATTTCCACAGCTTAGCAGTTCAGTTCAGGTTGAGTTTTTTCTGAGCCAAATGTTCAGCCTTTAGATGTCTTCACATTGGAGATCTCATAAGCTTCATCTCTTTTCTGAAATATCTGATGTACGACTAAAATACAATCTCTTTCATCACAGGATTTTTGGTCAGGAAAATGTTGTTCACAGATAACACATAACCACTTTGGGCTCCCTCAGAATATCACTTCACTGTCAAGCCAGGGCCACACATTTATTCCTGGACTGCGGGGGAAGCTGGGCACCATTAGATGATCCATTTTAAAGTTCAGGACCTGGAATAAGAAGTGTCAATTAGGTTTTAGCTGATGGGTTTAGTGGTCTACACTACATATTTTGATATTTCTTGTTCAAGTCCAAAGCAGGAACAAAACGCTTACAAAGTTCACCCTACATCTGGCAAATACATGGTAGAAGAGTTCTAAATCTGTGTTCCTGAACTAATTCTTTCAAAATGGAGTCAAAGGAGGATTTAATCAAGTAGGGTTAATAAATTCACCAAGCCCTTATGATCACCATGGTCATGCTTTTAGAAAAGATCACAAATCTCAAAGACAGCTGCTCTCAAAAAGAGAAAAACAAATAAAGCAGAACAAGCTTAAGCTTCCAGAAACTTGCTCCTTGCTGTGCTAGTCCAGATTGTGTCTGGGGTGAGGAGATAAAAAGCACTGGATTCACACTGCTCCAAAATTGAAGGAGAGCAGGGGTGAATCAGGCCATTACATTTGTAATCAGATCTGTTGATTGTCCATAGTGCTTTTAGTTCTGCTCTGTTTTAAAATAACTGGGGTTTCACTTGAGAAGAGGGTATATATCAGAAACACGTTAGCATCCCTGAAGAGTTGTTTTAAAAAGCTGAATTCTCAGATTGTCAGACTCAATAATTCTTTATAAGTTCCTATTCAAATCAATCAATTACAAAGTCCATAGGAACTGTGGAAGAAGAACAGTCCTGGGAGCAGACTTCAACCAGTGAGCATTTCTTTTCCACTGAGATTAAGGTGTTTGAACTTGTTGCATTCATGTTTTGGTTTTCAGGGTTTTTTTTAATTTGTGCAGTCAGATCACACTTGCTTCGTTTGTCCCCAGAAAAACATACCCTAAACCTTTCTCAGAATTTATTTAGGCACTATATTCAAATTTCCCAATCAGGTAATATGTTGTTCATGCAAAAAAAAGTGTATTCATTTACATTTGCTCATGTTAATTTCCATACTCATTTCTTTGTCAGACAGACATTTAAAACACTGTTTATACATGGATATAATTATGTATGCATACATGCATGAATTCAGATATTATGTTAAGAAGTTATTCTTCTCTTTGCGTACATAACATACTTTGGCATAATTGCCCAAATAACAGCAATAACAAAGAAGTTAGTGGGTCCGTGTTGGGAATAACCCTAAACAACTATGCTTTAATCATTTGGTGATCAACCTTCTACTGGAGACAGAGAGCATTATGTATTTCCCCCACAGCTATGTAGTCATTTGTCGTGTACATTATGGGTATATGGAAAGGACATTCTTTAAACAAAGGCAGCAAGAAATAAAGTCATCTTCAATCACTGTTATGAATATTCTGTTTAATTGCTGATGGCTTTTATTTCACTGCATTGCAATGCCCAGACTGTTGTTTTGCAGTCAGGCTTTGCAGGAGATCAAAAGTACAGTGGGCTCTTCTCTTCCCATACTCAGGAGGCCCAGAAAGGAGAGCAAAACCTGCCAGTTCAGACCGATATCTGCTGCGGGGCGACAACAGTGCTGCAGGAGGAGACAGATTTCTCCCTGACAAGGCAGAAGACAAATACCTTTCCGACTTGCTCTCCCTTGATTGAAATGACACATCGCTACATCTTTCTCCCGAACATGACTCTTACAATCACAGCTCATTATCCTTGACCTGCCCTTAACACTGTACGGTCTGCCTAAAATAAAGGCTGAATAGTCTTTTTGACTGCTCTGTTCCCACAGAAAACTTCTGCTTGTTTTGTCAGAAGCTGCATATTTTAAAAGAGTATCTACCTTGACAACTCCAAGAGACCTTGACTGTATCAGGAAAGAGTTCTGCTCTTTTAATAGAAATATCCCCGCCTTGACAAGGAGTAAATATATCACCCATAACTGCCTCTGCTCTTCTCCTCTGTTTGACATCCGCGAGAGCAGATACAGAGTGTGTGGCTGGTTGGCCATGGAGAAAACAGTAATTCTGTCCTAATGAGGAAAACAGGCAATTATGGAGGGAATCCAGCCTCCAGGGACCAGGAACCAGAATCAAAGACCATGATGATGTTGGTTGCCACATGCTATGGTCTTCCCAGTTTAGAAAATGCCACATTCCTTTTAAGTGCCCACAGAAGCATCTATGGGTTTGTGGGTTGGGCCCTGTTAAATGTTAACTGCTTAGTGCCATGAAGCAGGATCTCTCATCCGACCCTGTAATCTATTTGACCAAAATACTGCAAAAGAAGCGGGGTAAGTTTTGAAAAGCTGTCTATCCAAAACTTAGTAAACGTAAATAATGTATTTCTTCCTGGCCATGGTCTGCTTTAACACAGCAGCACAAAAGCAGCCTTGCTATTGCTGCTGAGTGCAGCTAATGGTCTTTTTGTCTAAATTACAGTTGGTCCCTCTAAAAGTGTGTTTCCTGCCAAGCGCGGTTTCACAAAACGCTGAGTCAGAGGAGCTGGGAGGAGGGACTGACAGCAGCAACGGCAGCTGGCAATGGACCGGTAAAATTAATGTTACTTTTAAAAGAAGGTTAAGAAACAAGAATGTTTTGGGGCAAAAGGAGAAAAAACGGAAGGCAAACAAACTAAGGCAGGGTAAATTACAGCGTTTCCCGGAAGGGAATATCATACTATAGTGGTTTGATGACATATAGAGTAATGCCTTAATATTTAGGAGTAGATTTTTTTAAATATTCATGTGCTTCCTATAGGACTAAAGGATCAGATACAGAGTCAGGTCACCATACGTCATCTGCACAGTGATCTGCCACGGGAAATTTGAGGCAATCTGCCCTCATTCAGCTTTCTATAAGAAAGACTTAAGCAAGCCAGTCCACTTTATATTTGCCCAAGGACACACGTCTGCAGCTATTGTACTTCAAACGATAAGCTGTGGGTTGTTAAGTGACAGTAATTCACACTACTATCCAGTGCACACAAAATCTGAATACTTGTAAAGGCATTAGCCAACTTTCTGACTTCCAGTTGGGATAAGAGTTTTGCCACCTCATCTACCTGAACTTGCCCTTAGCACTACCAGCCAGCCACTGTCTCTGAAAGACAGAAGATGACAGGGCAGTAGCCAGCAATGACAAGAGGTGAAACACTGTTTGCTTCTTAATCTTTATGACTGTAAATGGGAACAGGAAAAACAGTAGGGAGAAAGTAAAGAAAAGTGAGATGGTGTTTGAAGTAGCTTAAGCAACTCCCAACCTCCCTGGCCGCTTGTCCCTGCTCCCTGTCACCCTCCCTGTTGTGTCTGCAAAGCATATGTGGGACCATGGAATGGATTACATGAGGGATCTCATCCATTTGAAAATTAACCCCCAACAAAACTGCTTGGTTTCCACCCAGAAAAGTCATTTAGCTCCATGGACAAGCTCTGGGGTCAGCATAACAAAGAGGGCAAGAACAAGTGGCTGCAAGGCTGTTTTAGCTAGCACGACAATGGAAAAACATCTGTGTAATCACAACCACCTTCTTAATTTTCAATGTCTTTTCCTGCTCCAAGCTCTAATTCCAGCCACCCGGGACCTGATCTTGTTTCCACTTAAATAAATTGCAGCTTTGCCATTAACCTTGATAGGAGTATGATTGATTCTTGATATGTGAAGGATATGATTTTCCACATTTCTTCAAGGGTAGGGTGTAGTACGCTAGCATCGAGTCCAGTCCTCTGCACTGGCTGCTCTGTAGTAGATACTCGGCCCCCAAGGAATCAGAGACCAAACTCCACAATTCCCCCATACCCCACAGAAGGGCTCCCAACACCCCAGCACAGGCGAGCAAGGGCTTTGCAAATGGCAGCTGACACCACAGTGGGAAACATTACTGTTCTGCGAGCACAGCCCTTTCATTAGCGCAGAAGGTGGGTCCCGTGCACAGGGTGGGTTCTTGCAGCAGCTAATGCCAAGCTAGGGCTGTTCTGCCAAAGTTCCACCACAAAAGAAGGGCCACAGAAGGAGGGAGGGAAGGACCATGTCAGCAATAAGTGAAGATAGCCTTCAGTTACAGCGAAACTACATGTGTAAGCTACCAAGTTCAAAGCGGATAAACACAAGCCCGCTTGCAGCTTTGCCACGGGCGGGAAGTCAAGGCCAAGAGGACGGAAGCCTGGCTTAACCCTGCAACTTAGCACAATTACAGAGCAAGTTACTTGCCCAGAGCAATGAAGAGACTTAAGGGCCTCAGATTGGTCCTTTTTATCTCTGTGAAGAAAGTAATCACAGCAAGGCTTTCGTTTTACCCTGGACACTGTTGCCTCCTGACCCGTTTCTCACCTTTGACAGGGTTTAGAGGTTTTAGTTACAGTCTGCTCTTTCTGCTCCTTTTTTCTCTCCCTCGTACTTTAAAAAGATCATTGATGCAGATAAGCAACACAAAGGGGAAATGGACCTTCTTACGCTCCCTTATAACCTTAAACTTCATTTGTGGAACAGAATCAGTGACACCAACCTGGAGGGATGTTTTGAGAAGCAACTAATCGACAGGTACAGTGAAGGTGTTCAGCTGTGATGTTGACGGGTCCCTTACGGAGCCAGTTATACAAGGAAATAATAATCACCTATACTGCTGTTTTCTGTATCATACCTTTTGTTTCAGACTTGTTAGGTTTTGGTTGGGTTTTTTGGTTGGTTTGTTGGGGTTTTTTTCAGGAGATATATTTATTGCATTTAGCTGACTCTTGGCCCAGATTTTCATTTGTAAGTAATGTCACAATTTAAGAGCCTAAACTTATTCATGCTTGTTTTATTTATTTTCTCTAAGGAAACATTTTGCATATCAATGGAAAATATGAGGGTGTTTTCCTCAAACCATTTATTAGGGTAACTGTTAAAGAATGCTCCCCACAGTGCGCTGAGAAAGCAAATGATACAGAAGTCTTTGGGCATTCAAATGTCAGGGTGGACATTTGTGTGCTGCAGGAGCAACCTGTGGGCTTTCTGCTGATGGCTCAGCTCTATTTTATATGTACTTTCTCATCACTATATTTTATTGTTGTTCATAGAAGCTCACTTATGCATTCCCTTTCATTCCTTAATATTTTTTCCAGATGAAAATCTGCCTGAAGCATTTTATGTACTGATAGAAGTTCTCCTCTTCTTCCTTTTGATTTAGGTTTTTATTTCACTTTTTCCTAAGAAAACTAGACAAAGCTGATAAGCTGGGGTATGTAAGGATAACAGAGACACAAACATCTAGAGAAAGAAATGGCACTATGGCTCAAGAAGCAAGTTTGTACAAACACCAAGCAAGGCTGCCTGGAGTACACATCCAACATGTAGCGGCTTAGTAGGCTGCTTTCTCTGCTGCTAGCTTCTTTGCGTCTCCTCCCCGCGTTTTCTTCAGTGTCCTTCCAAATGTCTTTCTCATTTTTCCTTACGGCCTCTCACCATAGAAAGGTAACAGGGTGCACAGATAACAGGATAATCACACACCTCTTTAAGACATGTCCCCAAATACAATTTAGTCTCCAAAATGAACAGACAGATTTGTGCTGTTTCACAGTGGTCAACGACTGTGTTTTCCTTTTCTGTTCGACTCCAATTTTCAGCCTGCAGCGGTTGAAACAGTCCATAGGAGCTGACAATTGTACGCTGCTCTGCTAACAGGGGGCAAGTGATAAGAGGAAAACATCCACTTTTGTACTTCCAAGACTGAAAGGCACATTGATAAACATGCAGTGCACTGCTACTCACAGAAGCCCGTTACAAATGAACTTTAAATCTCTTTGCTGTCTTACTTTTTCTAGAAGTATTAAGGAGGTAGCACTCTGAGGGCTGGTCTATGCAGAGACATTTGGAAAAGTTATGGCTTGCTAATAGCCCATTTAACAGGTTAAATGAGCATAAATAAATGTAGGATTGTGTGTTTCACAAGATTTAATTTTATGCTAGTTTCTGTACTCATCGATTTTTCCCTTTTTTGTACATTGAACAGCACCCATAAAGGGAAACTGTAGGCTCACCTTCTTCGCACCCTCTTAATGAATGCCTATGGACAGTTAACTGTTGTTGGCCCCCACATTTTTAGCTTTAAGGAAAAGCAGGACATGCAGAAGAAGTAGAATGAATGAAGAGCAGAACTAGAACACCAGTTTAAATGGGCATTATTCAAAGCAACTGCCTCCAGGCATAGCATCTCCCCCTCTCTGCAATGAGCTCCCTCATTAGCTGCCATGCAGGAAGGGGTGAGGTTGGGAGGAGCAGGGCTGACACAAAGTGCTCTATTGATGGGTGCGGATGACTCCCATGGGCGCACATGGGAGGCAAGCGAGGCTAGTGAGGGCTACTCTGAGGCACTTGGACTTTGAAGTATCAGCGTTTTGCCTCACCCCTTCTATAGACTCCTTGGCACTTTTGATTATTTTCAGTTAGTATGAGCAGCTAAGGGGGAAGGAACACAAAAGATCCATTTTGAAAAGTAAATGTGAAGCTTTAGTCATAAGGGAGGATTGGAGTAATCACATATTTGTATGATTTTGAAATGGCTGGGCCTGGTGCAGGGCCAGAGGTCATAGAACCTATAGCATACCATGGCTGCCCAAGACTAGCAAAAATGGTTTGGGTTTTGTTTTATTTTAAGTAACTCAAGATTTGCCCTGGGGTGTAAATTGTATGACTTTAGCTTGTATCTCAGTAATGCAGATTAATGATTAGTGGTACCAGCTGACTTCAGTTTACCCTGAGTCCAATATATTTGAAATCTGATTTTCTTTTCTAGTAGGATAGGTTCTTAAATCCCATGGTGCCTTCTTAATATTAGAGCATATATTGCCTCTGCTGAAATCATATCATTGTGTATTCATGGCCAACTCCTACAGTTCCCTAATCTTGTTTGGATAGCGCACCAAGTTTGTTAATAGCAAACAGCATTTTTTATAGCTGGCCCTGCCATGGATCATTCCAAAGGCTGGTATTTATGGATAGAAGAGAGTTTGATGGCGTTCCAGCAACAATCAAGACACCTCTAGACATAAACCTTATTTCACAGACAGAACAACCTGCATGTTATATTTTTGTGTTAACTCTGAAACCAGTAGACAATATATTTCAGATAATGCATCATTAAAAGTGGTACCTTTTTGGATTAATAGTGTCCGACATTCCTCATTTTTATGGTAGGGTTGCCCCATTGATCTTAAGTATGAAGTTAAAGGTATACGAGGGCCAGATTGACTCTTGACATCGCAAGATACTTAAAAGAGCCTTGTAACAGCAGCTGAGGATCTTCTCTGTGCCAAGTTCTTCTGTGCACTGCTCCTGTATTGTAAGGGTGAGGCTAATATAGCAGCTTACTTCAGTGATTCATAGGTGTGGTAACTGCCCCCAGGGGACTACTGCAAGTTGGCAGAGCAGGGCAGACTTGCTCCTACACCGTTGCCCACAGGGTCTGATTTCCCCCGCATCCCCTAAAAATGGAGCATTTTATCAATGAAACCAAACTGGCCATGAAATGCAGCAAGGGAATAAAAGGGTGATAAGATGCATTTTTTGCTCGTTGGATAGCTGCATCCATTGCTGTGTTTTAGCGTGGTTACAAGAAGTGTTAGAAGACTGGAGCTCTAGACACAACACTGCCAACTGCATTAATCATGCCTCGGAAGAGGCAGAGAAAGCTGTAGTCCAGAGGTATTAAATAACCTTCAGGCCCAGTTTCTAGTTAAAATTAATGGGCCAGAGTCAACAGCATGCGCTCTGCCTAATCTGCGCTGCCCCAGTTATAGAAAGGAGATGTAAAACTAGTCTGATGGGCCAGATAAACACCATTTGAGGTTGCTTTATATTTCTAAGGAAGCACAAGAGGAGCTGGAACACCTGACCCAGGCTGTTTCCACTTCCCTTTCTAAGTCATGACAGTATTTAATTGCTAATGTTTCCAAACATATTGAAAAATGTATTAATATGGAAAGCAGGCAAATTAAGAGATCTAGATTGTTCTCTACCTTAGTGTTAATATTGATTGTACTTTATAAAGCATGTAATTATGTTTCTGAGCACAGCAGTAAAATACACTGACAAGTTTTCAAGTACTGATCAAAAAGCATACATTAGAGTGACAACATTATTCTTGGATTTTGAAGAAATTTGGCCATATAATTGCCTTCATCTCAATAAGGAGAAGAAAATATGGCTTGCTAGATCCACAAAAGCATTTAGGAGCCAGCGCTCCACAAAGATCAATGGGAGATAAGTGTTTAAATGGCTTTGTGGATCCAGCTGGTATGTAAATGGCAGAAGTCCCCACCTCTTCTGGACTCCTTATTTACAGGTGGACCATGGCATCAATTGCAGCATCTGTAAAGTATCAAGGGGACAAGAGGAGAACATTCCCATGCAGAGAATTCTGGTATCCACAGCACTAGGGGCATAGTATCTCCTAAGTAATGTAGCGGTTTTTTGGAAACAATTTATGCTGATATTCAAAAAGGAGTGTGTGTTTTCTGTAGCAAATCCTGCACCATCTGATTCCTCAGTCCATTTAAGGGAGCGTATAGAAAATACACACATCAATATGTCAAGCAACAGTCTGAGGCAAAAGTAGATGTTCTGGACAACTGAAATATTTTCTGAGGTTTTCGTACTTAAGAAAGGATTGATCTTACCTTCCTGAAGTACCTCCAGCTCCCATGGATTTCAGAATGGCTTTTAGATACATGGCTATAAAGGAGATGACTTAGTTGCCTTTATTCTCCACAGCTATATACAACTTCTCAAAAGTTTTAATAAAAGATTCCATCCTTATGAAAAAGAAGAAAATAATCTCTTATTTTCTGTGTTCATCTTTTGTCTCATACATAGGAATTAGCAAACTGTTTACTAGGTTAGGAAAGACCTCATTAAGTCAAGCCACTGAAATACCTACCGTTTAACCTGTTGTGGAAAAGGAGAACAAAATGCCTTCAAAAATAATATAATCATTACATCCAAAAAAGACTGTCAGATAAACCGTAACAAATAGCAGATAGTGAGCTCTAAGTTTAAGAAAAACTCCTGAGTAAACAGGACCTGTTTCTTCCCTCCTTAGTAATACTACAAATAAAAATAATGCTGTAAACTTCATGGAATTACCCCAACATGGGATAAAAAAAATATCAGATTAATGCAATGCACACTGCATAAACTCAAACAAGAGATTCCAGATGGATTAGGATTAGAAGCAGTTTTGAGCAGACTTCACCCGGATCGCAGGCACATTCCTGCCACTGTATCCTCAACATGCCCTGATCTCTTCGGAAGCCCTTGCCACTGTTCCCAGACATGAGGGCAGCATCCAGCATTTGGCTAGACCATCAGAG
>NW_009270000.1:4147238-4165569 GCF_000687185.1 Egretta garzetta | reverse complement strand
CTGCTGAGCAGACCTGAATAAAATTATTCACAGGGCTTTGGTAAAAATTAGTGGGCTTCAGTAAAATTACTCAACAGACCTTAGTAAAAATTAATTGCATAGCCTAGCCTAAAGCACAAAGGAAAGCAGTACCAAATGAACAGCAGCTGAGTTTGGCTCACATTGGAAAGAGCTAATTTGATGCTGGTCAAAAAAAAAAGAAAGCAGAATTTATTTTGTTACTGATTCCAACAGGAAATGAAAGTAGATCTTTTTTTAAGGCTGTTTGTTGAGTCATACCCCTCTGAAATTTTCTTCTTTGTACTTCTGGGAATTATATGCAGTGCCAAAGTACCTTCTTGTTTAAACAATGTTTTGGATTGCCAAAGCAAGGAGGAATGTGTGCCATGTTACATGGTTTCTGTAATTTGGCATAAAGAAGCAGATGAGGCTGGTTTGATCCCTGTGGAAACCTCAGCTATACTGAAGGTTCCTTGTGTTTGGTAGCACTTTAATCAAAAGGTTCTGTATAATTCAACATCACTAGAATAATGGTCAATTTGAGAAAGTACAGGGATACAAATAGGAAACTGAAGAAATTAAATTCAGCAAGGCTGCGTAAGACTTTAGTGGGATTATGGAAAACACAAAACTATTCAGGCAGCAGGCTGGGTTGCCTAGAAATGGGGTAATTGTTTAATGTAGTTTAAAAAAAAAAAACATTTACGCTCCTGGGGCTTTTATTGTTAATAGCTTGGTTATCTGGTTATTTTCTACCTTTATCAAAGTGTAGGTGAGCTCTACATAGTATAGCAAACTCACATCACTCTGCAAAATAATATTGTTTTGGGCAGTAGATACCCACATTTCCATGGAAAGTGATTCATTTTTCAAAGAGTTATAGCCTTTGGAGAGGGAAAAGACCTATTAGGTCATAAAATCTGTTCCTCTGCCAGTACAGGATTTGTTGCATCTATGTATATTCATTAGTGTTTTGTTCAAGCTGGTTTTCAATAGAAGCAAGGGGACTTCCAGCGCTGGACTAGGGAAACAGAAGCACGGCTGGGTAGATCTCACTAGAAGTTTGGCCCTTGCACCTTGTGTACCTTTACAAGTGTTATATTAAATACATATTTTTCACTTTCAGAAATGCCTCTATACTAGCCAAATGTTTATTACAGTTACATCTTAATTTAAATGAATAATTTCTTCTCTTTCAGACAGCTTTTGTGTCTCATATTTAGATGGAACTGAGGTTATTGAAATTTAGGAAATGAAAACGATTCCTCCCTGAACTTTCCCATGTCTCTGAATATGGTAACCAGGATGTAGGGGTTGACAGGTGACCATTTTGAAGAAAAAGACATGTACTTTATATCAACATGATGTAACATTTCACCTGTCTGTGTCTTATCTGAATTTCAGACAAATCTGCATTATGGAAATTTATCTCCACTTTTGAAAAGGCTTCAACCTATGCTCTAAATCAAATGAGAACCTGCATATCATTAAAATCAAGTCCAAATAAGGGCTCAAAGTCAAGCATGTATTAAACTGTTTTTAAAAGTCTTTAATGAGCTTGCTAGTTCAAGAAAAATACCAAGATAAGTACAGTTTCTTGTTCTCATTCATAAATGCTTTTCAGTATAAAAACCTGCTAATTTCACCTAAATCCAAATTTCTTAGGCGAAATTCAGCTCAGCTGTGCAAATATAGAGGGACTTACTAGCAAGCACATGGTCATAAACGTTATCACTCAAAATCACAGAAAATTTCATGTAATTTCATAGTGCATGCAAGTTTTACTTTCTTGAAACTGAACTCAACATTATTTTTACTTTTTCAGTGTTTTAAATAAGCCTTTGTATGAATTCCCAAAGGTGCTTTGGGGGTTAATTTATTATTGTTCTTACACAAGCAATGTGATCTATAGATAAGCAAAAACCCTGTGTCCACACTGGCCACTCAAATCATCTTAGCACTTTTACAGGGGGTGAAAGAGATTGAAAAGTGCTAAGATAATTTCCTTGGCTCCTTGTTCACAGAACTAACTGCTTAGATTTGTAAGCCAATTTGCAGGGTGGCTTTGCCACTTTGTGTTGGCCAGTCTTGGTATTTTAGCACCTTTCCAAAAAAAGCATGCATAAGGACAATGCCCTAAAAGGGCGTTAAGATAGGGGTTTTTTTCTGAAGGAGGAAGACTGGAACTTACTGTCATCATTTGCCACTCAGCTTTGTCCTTTGGCTTTACAACAAACAACATTAGCAATATCAACCTCACTTCACTGAATATAACATGAACATATTCAGCTATTGAAAAATCCTTTCAGTGATGATTGTCTGTGGCCATTCTAGATGGAAAGAGCAGGAAAGAGACATCCTGTATGCATGCCCATGTTCATGTGTAGGTGTGCCTCTTGCAGAGAAAGGGAAAGACCAGGAGCATATTTTTTACCTGTACCTAATGAGAGTTTTATATAGGAGAACACCATATCTCAGGAGTCTGCATTAATTTTCAGGAAGCTATTAGAAAGGTTGCAAAGTTGATAAAGCAGCAATGCTTCTAGATGGTATCATATTGGTCAGTCTCGCTGGGGCTGTAATCAGCAAAACTGCCCAGCCTGGAGCTCCTTCAGTATAGACAGGGAGGTGGGACTGACAAGGTATTTTCAAAGAAAGACCTCTACTATGAAACAGATATTCCTGGTTATTGAAAAAACAGATCTGTCAAACTTTTGGCTTCCTGCCTGTCTGTATTCCCTCTGGCTTCCAGGGGCAGATTTCCAGCCAAGGTGATGAAGATTGAACGTGGTTGATTGTCTTCACAATAGCTGGTGGATAGACATTCTTGCTAAGGTCTGCCTGTCACATTATTTTTATAGGTTCTGACAACAGCATAGTCAAGTTTATGAAACAGATGATTCATACTATGTATAGCTTTTTATGCATCTAAAATATATATACATATGTATTAAAAACATGGTGGGAACTGTTGTCGCAGAATATGCCTGCATAAGGAGAGACAGTAATTCTTCTCGAAAGGGAGGACCCACAAAACTGAAGTGACACTGGCACACTGAAATGCTGAAATGCCGTTCTAACGAGATAAACAGCCATTTAAAATTTGTGCTCCACCATATTTTCAACTGCATTATTTTCTATGCATCTAAAACTTTATTAGCAGCATAAAGGTTTGTCTGGAAATAATGTGCATTTATTTTTTCATATTTTTCAGTAAGAAACACACTAAAAAGCCCCAATAGTCTGTTCTTTGGTTGAATGGTGGTCACGTGGGATTTACAATTGAATTGTAAGGACAGGCGGACAGGCAGAAGACAAGTGACAAAGACAAGAGTCTCCCTGCCAGCAGGGAAGAAGAGCTGTAATGAGCAAAGCTCCCAACTTGATCTAATTTAGAACCAAGCAGAGCTTCAGGAATGTGTGGGAATTAATCTTTTTATTTATCCAGAATGAAGGAAAAGAATTAAGAGCAAACGGAATAGCACTGAAATGGACAGATTTGTATTCCCTCCTGAAAAACATTGCTTCTAAGTGCCTGACAGCTAAAGTTCATAAGTGCAACAGCAGATTTTTAAGAAACTGTACAGACTTTCTGTTTGTTCTTTTTTGATGGGGGATGGGAAAGAGAGTCTGGGTTTGACCAATAATGTGATCATTGTTGAAAATCTACAGCAGTACAAGAAATGAATGGGGAATATAGTCATAGGAAATAGGAAAATAAAAAAAATAAAAAAGAAGAAAAGAGTAATGAGTTTTTCTGACTTAGGCTCCAGCTAAGCAGCCTAATCAGATAGTCGAGGATTTACAGTGTTAGACCTTTCAGCTTGAAGAGATGTGATCAGCATGCCAGCAATGTTATGGTTTCTGCTTGTCTGGGTTCCTAGTTTCCAAACAACCATATCAACTCTCCACCTGTCTGCTCAAGCAATTCATTTTAGGCCTAAATAAAATTAAATATATGAATGACCCATAGAAGTCATGCCATGTCAGGAATCTCATAATGTTGCTACTGTTCTTTGATATAAGCCAAGTCACACAGTTGGACTTAGCTTCCACATAGACTTATTCCTATAGTTGCTGGTTTTTTGCACTCACGTGTATTTTTCTGTCTCCTTCTCCACAGGCTTCTTTCTTCTTTTATTTTGGCAGCTTGCCAGTATAGTAGCCAGATCCCCTATTACATGCCAATTAATCCCTTCTTGATAAATTTGAGTAATTTGTATTTTATTGTACACAGTACGGAAATACATCACAGTAAAATGTAGTATAAATAGGACACGGGTTAGTCAAGTATAAAGCCTTTATTGTACTCTACTAGATGCGTATTTATCATTTCAAATTAAAATAACCAATGTCCTGCTAGAGTAGCCTTTTCCATTGTATTTGAAAAGCTTTTTTGTATTTTTTCCCAACATAATGCCAACAGCATAGCATGCCATGTTTTGTTTTAGAAACACAGATGAGATGTAGAGATGAGATGCAGAATTACGGTACTGTGCAATTCTAAGAGATAGAAATAACTGTGTAGTAGTAATACAGTAGGTGCAATCAATTTACAAAAGGCAATTGTAGTTAAGGAGGTTTCTGCATACCTGTAGTCCCCGCCCAGAGAAGAGTATGTTTGCTCCTGTTAGCCCAACCCCAGGACAGTTGCATGCTCCCACCAAGGCAGGGACGTGTATGTGGAGAGGTAATGATGGGGCTGAATCAGGAGACATTTTAATCGCATCTCCGTGGTGGAGCATCGAATCTACCTCTGCTTAAGACACATACTTAAATCCAACTGACTTTAGCAAGGCTGCTCCCGTGAGCTAAACAGGGTGCTCAAGCACAACGCTGAGCTGCAGACTTGATTTTGGCCTTCTTAGGGCCCAGTCCCACACTATGACTAAGATGAACAAATGGTCCACAGCATCGGGAAGATGGAGATTTTGCCCTCTCTTTCCTTTTCTTCCTTCCACTAGCCTTCCTGCCCCCTCACTACACATTTACCCTCTCCCTTCCATCAACTTCAGTGCTTGCCTGACCCCTAGGTAAACTCATTCAGTTTGCTCTGGCAGCAAAAAGGTCCATATTGCCTCTTCTGACAGCTTAGTTTTTTCTGACATTTTAGTTAGCTGAGGTGCTGTGTTGTGCTCCAAAAAGCACCAAAGCTAGTACAAAATAAATGGGCATCCAGGAGCAAGAGGGGAGGAGAGCTTGGATGGAAGGGGGGTGGGGGCTTCACCCTCGTTGCAGCTGCTCTTAATTCCTCTCAGGTTGCATCAGCCACTCTTTGAAAGCAAAGTGACTTCTGAAAGGGCAACATAATGCCACCTCTTTAAACACACTTGTGTTCATAAAGGCATTGGCCGAACTGATCTTGTTAAGTCCAGTTTTAGTTATAAAATCCTACAAGGGCCTTTTATTGCGTAATATTATTATGATGCCTAGATGCTTCACTCAAAAGTCAAAAGGAATTAAAGCTTTGTAACACAACAAAACTATGTAGCCAATTACAAGACATAAACTCTTCAGACAGAAATGTCTGTATGTTTCAGAATAAGAAGGATTTCACTTTTAACCAACCTTATAACGCATCCTCGTATGTATCCTTTACTTGTTAATCTGATTTTATTTATTTCTAAAAAGGGTCTTTGCATACTAATTCAGATTAATCAGGCCTGACTGCATGTAATTAAAAATTAGTAAGACAAAGGCAGACCCTAAATCAATTCTTAAAGAACATCTTCCTTCAACTACAGAAGATTAGACTTTATGCATCAGTTGCTCTGAAAGGAAAAACAGTTATTATTGAAGAGCATGCTAACATTTTATGATTAAAAAATGAAGCACGTTTGCCTAACAAAATTAAATGATCCAGACAATAAAGCACATTTGCAGAGATCAAGAATGATAAAACCAACAGTAGAGTAAAATCCAATGCAAAAAATATTAAAGCCCATTCCTACAATGAGCTTCTGGCAAAGGACTTCTGTGCAATAGAGGTCATATAACATTTCAATGTTTGCACTGGATATAACCCAAGGAACTAAATCCAAGACTACAACAGAAAGAATATTAATATTTTTTGTGCAATTCATAAACAATCAACATTCACCTTAATTTGGAAGAAAACTAGGAAAAATACCTTAGTTACTTCACCTTTTTCTAAAAATCCATTTTGAAAACATTTGAGAAGCCTTATTCACCCAGTTTACTGCAGTCGGAATCTGCTTATCACAGCAAGAGGTCAACATTTCCAAAGCTGATTTGTTATTTTTTTAAATTTATTTTTACAAAAGAGAATATTTGGATTCTTACCAGAAAAAAAAAAAAAAAAAAGTTAATTTATAAGTCTCTGTAAAATAAAGGAACTTTGTTACAGGGACAATGAAATGACCCAGAGCAGACACCCAACTGTCCCCTTCACAACTAAGCTCACATTTTATGTGAAAGGAGCGAAGGAAGGCTAAAATCCGACTCTGCACCCAGCAAGTGCGCTGCATTCTGCCCTTTGCAAGTCCCGTTGGTGTTATTTAATGTCTTTCAAAGGAGCCTTCAGCCTGTCCTAACATGCAAATAAGTATTCTCCTGCTCCCACCATATCTGTCACACGTATCAGGGCAGAGAATACGGCAGCCCTTGCCAGCCCCTGTTAAAACTGCAGTGAGGTTGTGATCATGGTGGCAGGGGAAGTCCTGCTTCAGGGCCCAAATATAAACTGCTGTGGCCGTTATTGCCCAGGCAGGAGAACCTCAGGACTCATGAGCCTCTATGTGTCTGCTTGCAGTGGCACGTCCTTGGCAAATGGAGGACCTCATTGGTGAAGGGTAGGGGACACAGCACTTGCCTCCGGCAGCTGGCACTGACTTTACCATACCTAGAATGGATCCTGCACTTCAATTCAGGGGGCCAAGAGTTCCAAAATACAAGTAAAGACAACTGGCGTTTACTAAATCATCCCTCGAGATGGACCAGAGTGTAGGCTTTTTCCCATAATAGGTATTTATTGATACTAAAACTCAAAAGTTGTCACTAAAAGTAGAATTCAATATATTGAATTCTGTTCTTTAGAGGGCATCCAGTCTCCATTGCTGTGACCACCAAAAGTCTTATTTATTTGTTTGGGATCAGAATTTTACAAAGAAAGAATGCTGTCTTGTCCATGACACTGTCTGCTTACAAATGGCTGCTGCAAGCGTTTGAATAACAAGGGATTTCAGAATGCAACACAGTTACAAATATATTAAATATAGAGCTTAAATTTATCTCAGGATATGTAAGACATCCTCTGGGAAAGCTGCGCAATGCAACCAGCCTTTCTAGTTTTGGCAATAATTAAACTATACTACAAAGAGTTATTAGACTAAATGACACTGTAAACTCCAAAAGCAAAAGAGCAAACACCCCAAGATGCTGTTCTTAGCCCTGTCTCACACTTCATTCTTTTCAGCTCTACTGCAAATGAAAATTAAAGTCAACGGAAGCTAAAAAGGTATGCTTTTTTATGCATGGGCTAACATATTTAGCTAGATGAGAAAATAAATACTGTTTACCTTTTTCTGTTTAAAAGTGTAAATCCTTCCTGCTACATGAATTTGTAAAGTAAAATTGCTCAGTACTTATACATCTCTCGTGCTTATCTTCTAAATCAACAGCGATAAAAACAGAATTTTGAAAGTAATAGAGTATATAATAGGAAATTCCCTTTGTCACTTGCATTAACACAGTGCAATGAAGTACAAAAATACAAAAAAAAATAAACTATGATTCTGACAATAGTCACTTGGAAGATAAACTTATCATGGATTATATATCTCCTTTTAAATAATGCATCACATGCTTTTCTGAAGCACCGCGCTTGCTTCTCAAGGTGTTGTAAAAACTGAGCAACCTGAAGCATATTTATACAGATTAAGTGGTTTCTAATACTCCAAAGAGCACTTAATCTGCATGAATATGCTTCATGTTGCTATGTGCCTCTAAAGCCTGAAGAAGGACCCTAAGTGATTCTGCAAGTCTGCAGCACATTTGTATTTTGATAAGTCAAACAA
Organism: Egretta garzetta; assembly: GCF_000687185.1. Lineage (NCBI taxonomy): Eukaryota > Metazoa > Chordata > Aves > Pelecaniformes > Ardeidae > Egretta > Egretta garzetta. The sequence continues at coordinate 4,157,533 of NW_009270000.1, read as the reverse complement.
AGGCAAAAATGGAAGAAATATGTTAATTGGCCCTGGCAAGCAAGACAAGAAACTGGCAATCAAACGCTTTCCAGCCTGAGCTTCTTATTCTCCAGCCATGTCCTTAAAACGTCTCAAATTATACTAATAACGTAAGTTATTATGCTAATATGGACTCAAAAGCAGAATAATGCTGGAAATGATGTATCCTTGATAAAATGTTCCATAATCACCATGACTAATGTTTATTAAAATGCTGCCCTAGAAACTGAAGCAAAGGCCAGCTGTTTTACCTTAAGGGTTCTGCTATGGTATTTTTCAAATATTATGTGTTTATTGCTTTTTCTACACGAATCATCTAAATGAGAGAACACGGGTAAAACACACAGCAAAAGAGCCTTCAGATTCTGCCACCTTCCTCCAGCAGAGCCAGGAGTTGGTCACTCAATAGGCAGCCAATATGCCTATAAGGTATCCTGAAAACAAAATACACACATAAGAAAAGAGAATTTCAAAATAAAAACAAGTGATCTTTGTACCAGTCCTGCACTTTGTCCCATATCGATTAAAGTAAGAGGAAGGAATTACACCAGCAGAATTAGCGCATGACTGATTGCTCTTAGTGACTACTGCAGTCAGCAGCATGTTTTGTTGTGGAGCTCCTTCCTCTTCCAGTGTTTGAGATGAGGACACAGAGATGTCTTGTGATGTGGAGGAGGGAAATATTCTCCCACTCTCTTTGCTTGTAGGAAATGAAGAAACTTGGCGGTAGAGAGGTTTTGAAGTCACTATGGCATGTATGAACATTATTTCTCATGTAATTAATGAGAATCCAGTACTATTATGGAGAAAACCTTTCTCCTGTAGGTTGGAAGAATGTCTGACTCTCAGAATATAGCAAGGTCTACTGTACATGTTTGATACAAAATATATAGAAAGCATCAGCATATTTTTTTTTGTTTTACTCAATGCAAAGTAAGAGTGTGTGGGATCTTGTAGAACATGTTACAAATACTCAGTACAAACTACTTTTCCAGCAACTGAGTCCCAGAGCTGTATAAATATCTCCAGAAAGCAGTGCCCAAGGCTTTAAGAGTATGTGAAATGAAAAGGATACATCTGTCAGCTGGTATGTAGCACAGGAGGCAAACTGCTGAGTGAATTGGCAAGGGAGAACAGAAGATGATAATGAAGACAACACTGAAGTCACTAGAAGAGATGGAAGGTAACATTTGCTGGTCTTCAGTTCAGCATGGTTCATAGCACTGGATCATTTGGAATAGTTCATCAGTTCCTAAGGCATAAAGGTACTTTCTTCACAGAGTACTCATACCAAATATCTTCTACTGACGCCTGACCTGAGAGACAGAAACAGTTTTCCAAGCTAATAAACAATTCACAAAGTGCTTGGCACAGAAGAGCAAGGAACATTTGGGGTTCATAAAGGGCTACTGCAATAGCTTTAGGGAGAAAAAAGAAGTGAAGGAAAAATGATGAATGGCTCAGAGTTGCCATTTCTTTTTCTTGTTTATGGTTTTTGTAAGTTTATTTATTGTAATCCTAAAGTAGCATTCTAAGCTGGCCCCAACCTCGGGGGAAAAGAGAGGTCTGCCATAATATCTTCGAAAGGGAAAGCTACAAGTCAAGAAAAATACAGGCATATATAGGGATGGTTCAACCCAAATGGTTAGGCTACAATACTGAATTATTTCCACACATACATTTGTGGGGCATGTGCACTGATTTCAACTGTTCACACCCCCCCATGTTGAACCGGTCCTTTGTATGCATAGGGACAGGATGTTTTCTACCTTGTCAGCTTAAAATGTTAGAGGTGATAAAACCAGTGCAATGCGCAAAACATGGCACATACCAAACTGCTCCTTCCTCCCATTTGTCACTTTACTGAAGCCGTAAAACTTGGGCATGCAGCGGGGGGGCATCAGTGGTGTTTGGGTTCTTATAAAATACTTGGGTGGAAGTCTGGTTATTTTGGTGATAAAGCTGAGTAGGTTTATAGGTCAAGCAGAGCAAACAGATCCTCCACCCTTTCAGGGTGCTCAGGAATTGAATTCTAGCATCTAGCAGAGGTGCAACAGATTTTTCCCTGCCATTGTTAGTGCCTTCTTACTATTGTTGCTTGGAGGCTTTAATATACCTCTGAGGTGTCCCAGAAACAGAATTCTGAAGGGCAGCCAGTCACCAGTAAAAAAACCCCAAGCTTTTGAAAAAGCAAACCCGGCAGGTCCAGTGCCATAACACTGCATCGGATTTGTGTGGTGTAGGATAGTTTCATCTGCATTTTGCCACACACTGCTTCCAGAGGAAATTAGACCATATGGTGCACAATTTGCCTGCATGAGCAGTTTACCATCTTTGCTTCTAACAGGTGTGGGTATCCCAGCAGGTTTGCAGGAATGGACTAACAGGATTTTTGTCACTGGATAGTTTGCCTGCTGCGAAAGGGCACCCTCCCTCACCCCCGGTCTCCATCTCTCCATCCTCCAACCAACTGACGTGCTAAGTGCAGCATGCTGCCCAACGCTTGTCCATCTCTCCTATGCCACTTACTTTTTGAACTGGTGTTTTCAGGCAGCTGTTTTCAGCTTCTCCATCATCACTGTCATTCCTGTGTTCAGAACGTACCGCGCTACCGCGACACAGCTCCTGCAGGGCCCTTGTTTCAGCTTCTCTGATGTTTCCCACCTCTCCCAGCTCTGGGTCTGCCACCCTGCCCTCCAGGGGTGCAAACATCCTGATTCTCCCTCCAGCTGTCTGTCAGGGCCAAGGGGTCCCGCTAGGTCCCGGCACACTTTTGACCTTTCTTTTTGGGAGCTTGAGATCAGCCGTGGATACAGGGACCAGAAGGTCCTTTTATAGCAACAAGGGATTCCATTGTCACTGCTCTTTGTGTGCATCTCTCTCTCTTGCCACTGGGAAGAAATCATAGCACAAAAGATGTTCAAAACAAGAAGAGCGATAACCTTTTTCACGCTCACCAGTATTTTTATATCACCCTTTTGTAGATCCAGATTTCCCCAAATTCCCCCTCTCTTCTCCCACTACCTTGTCTTTCTGGCTGAAGCTCTTGCCAAGCTAATGAATCCAACACAAGCAGGCAAAACAACACAATAATCCAACCAAGACAAAGTAGTCATAAATTATTACAGACAGCTCCAAATCCAATCTGCTGTTGTCTTGGTGACTGACTGAGAAGCACCAATAATTTTTTTGTTTCTTCTCAGGCTGCAAGATGTCATCCACATTTGTCTGTCTTCTCTCTCCCCCTTTCCACACGCTTCCTTTTCCAGCCCTTTACGGTGGCCCCTCTCTCATCTTGTTTTCTGATGAGATAGCTTTGGAGTTAAGTAATCCTTGAACTTTCAGCGCTATCTGCTACTGTATCTTTTTCTTCATAATTTTATTATTTTTTAACAAAAGCCTAGAGGCACTGGACCCTTAGTCCCGTGGAAAGTCCCCTCCTCCCTGCGGTTCTTGCATTTCCTTTTTACACGCTGTCACGCACCCCTGTGGGACATGTTAGCAGTCCAGGAGCCGGTATGCCACTTTGTCACCCTGCTGCTTTGTGTTCCTTTGACTCCTTTCTGTCAAGCACACTGATATTTCTACAGCCAAGCTCTGACTTGGAGAAAGCAAATAATGGAGCTGGCCGCATGCTGGAAAATAAAGCCTGGACACAAGGTAGCAAAGGGGCTCAGCACACCATTTCCCCCTGGCACTGTTTCTTTGATCTCTTTTTTATTGCCATGCGTGCCCTGCATAGAATAAAACTTCTAATAATTTTTTATTTTTTTTTTAATCCAAAGTTAATATTTTTGTGGGTTTCATTCTCTGCTGTCTAAGTGGGGGTTTTTTGATGTTTGTGTGTTGCCTGGAGAACACGTAGGGGTGAAGTGGTTTATACCTTCCTCAGTTATGCAAGCAATGATGGACACTTATATTTACTTAAACTAAGTAAATATTCTGTCTTCCATCAAGAGGGAGTACAGAAATTTGCCTAGACAAAGCATATATCAAGCATGGAACATTGCAAATACAGAATGTGTGTATATTTGATGCCACAATACGTTAGAGTAAGGAATTTTACAAAAGCAAAGAGGGATATGTAATTCCTATCGACCTAGCTAGCTCCCTTTGCTTCCTTCAAAAATTTCTTCTTTAAAAGTTGAAAGCACTATACAAGAGAATAATCACATGCTACATTTAGGAATTAGCTGGAGGTGTGGTGTTATACGCCTGTAAGGCAACATTTTGAAAATTTGACACTAAGGCGGCACAATGTAGAGATGTTCTTTATAAAAGCGGGTCGGGGGGGAGATGTTCGGTTCAAAATGTGTCACAGCAATAGGAACTCAGTACCATGTGTTAGAACTAAAAACTAAAAAAAAAAAATTACTCTAGTGTTCCTATTGCTAACTATAGATTACAATACAGGTGGGTTATGTTCACCTGCAGTTATATAGGTGACCCTTATCAGGTTTCTCTTTCATTTCCTAAACAGGAACAGGGGAGTAAATTTCTTGAATGTTCACAGTTGGGATTTTTAATTTCCAGTTCCCATAAATAGTTGCACTATTAAAGATGACACCACGATTACTCACCTTAAAAAAAGAGAAATTGTGAAGGTGGCTGGAGTTCAATTCAGCAAAGTAAATACTTGTAATACAGCTATATGTGGAACAAATTCTTCTTTAAAATTCTTCTGAAATACGTGCTTGCCTGAATACATATCAAATTTACATCTGAGATCAGAGAAAGACCCAGGAAAATTATGCCAGTCATTTTCTTGGCAGCCATCAACAGGGTAATGCTGTCAAATATGGTATAAAATTCCTCTTAACACATTATAGGTTTTGCTTATCTTGCCTCACCCACCACCATGCAAACAGGAGGAGGTGGAGGCTGGTGACAGCTTGGTGACCAGACAGGACCAACAGGTGGCCCCTAAATCCAACAGCACTGAGTGTGTCAGAGACCACCCCTAAACAGCCCAAAACAAAGGAGTAATCTCCACCGGGAAGAAACAAATGCGGGAGAGGACTCTGTCAGCTGATATAATAAACCAAGGAGTCACAGAACGGCAGGAATGATCCCGTGTCCTTGGTGACCGCAGCATAAACCACGTCTGTGAGCAGAGGATCCAAAAAGAGGCTGGCAAAACGACAGAGAAGGGAAGAAAAGCCAAGAAGCAGCATCCAAAAAAAGGAAAGATGGAAAGAGCTAGGTGGAGAATTGAGAAGACGTTTGCTGTCATGATGGAAACAATTAATGGCACCTTCTGGCAATAGCTGTTCACTCAGCAGCAGCGGGGTTTAGGACAGTTTTGGGAATCTCCACCTACCTGCTTTTCCTCCTGCTAATTTTTCCCCACCACACCCCCACTTCTCCTGGCACTGTCACTTCTTGCAACCTGGAGAGAGGAATTGCTCCCACTTGAAAATAAACCAGCATAAATAAAAGTGAAAAGAAGGGTTGTTGGCGGAAGCAAGTAGAGGAAGGGATGAGGATTGCTCAAGATGGCACCGTTATTAGAAAGTGAACTTTGCCATTCTGTCCTGCGTGCCTTCGCGGTAACACCCTCCTCCGATACTGCTGCGCTCTGCTCTAATCCATTGCAAAGTTGAAATAGGTGGATGCAATCAAATGATTCACCCCTCCTGCCTGCCCAGGCCCCCAATCCTCAGACAAGGGCAGGGTGGGCTCCTCAGGGAGCCTGGAGAAACAGGCACCACTGCCCAGGCATCTGAGACCCGCTCTGCTGGTTACCTCCCCTCAGTCAGAAACCTGATTCAAAAGGACAAGCTAGAAAGGTCGGTGGAGTAGTCTGACATTTGCCTCTGAACAGCAGCATTGCTTCAAAAGGGGAGATGAAAGGCAGCCTCACTTTCCTATCTCACTCCCCAAGGCCACTTAAGCAAGGGTTTGGTTGTTAATATACTCTCTGGGAAAGCGGGATGCTTAAGAATGCATTTTAACAGCCTCAATCACATTTTGGGAAGTGCCCTGTATGGCTGGTGCAAACCAGTGCATAGCAAGAGCACCTCCACATGCAGCAACACCTCCTGGTTTTGGAATTGCAGATGGGCCTGATGCCATAACTGGACGCTAACTTAAGCAGATGCAGGAAACCAAAAGGTAAGCAGAGATTTTCTAGAGAACTACCATGTTGTGAAAGACCACAGAAGCCACAAAGCCCACCAATACTGTTCAGCATACACATCACAGCTAGAGGTGGGCTACATTACCCACTAGCAGGTTGGCATTGCACCAAGTTCACCACAGTCCCACTTTAAGCATCTTCACTCATATCTGGCCTCCAATTCTCAGTTATATCTATACACAGCTTTAAGTTTCTTAGAAAAATCCAAGCTTAATGCAGTCTTTCTGAGAGGTGCTCAGACAAACTCTGGATGTCCACCTGGTTTATGGCTGGGTGCTATAGGACAGGCTGGCTGTAGGTCACGCTTCCAGATAGTCCTGCAGGGCAGGCGCAGGTGGTAACATAGCAGGGTGATGCTGTTGAACACATGAATTTTGTCCATGAATTTAACAGTGAAGGATTTTTCTCCTTGTATTAAGTACCCTTGCTATGCACTGATTAGCTCAGATATGTGCACACATACATATTTATGTGCACATGCGTATGCAAATATATATAGTTATACATATTTTATATTATATTAATTTCTTATATATAATCTCTTTTCTAAACAGATGCTTGCACAGAAAAATACAGCAAGTTTTGCTGGATAAGTACTAGACCTGTCAGTGGACACAAAGCCATCTTTTTTATTACATAGAGTATTCATCTCCTGTTACTGTAGGTTTGAAACACACATGAGAGCTCACGTCTACCTGTTTGAACACACCCTAACTGGGAATGATTTACTACTGCTTAGGAAAAGGATCGCTCATTTTTTGTTGTGCCCCCACCTTATTTGCAAGTTAATGCACAAGGCAGACCTTAGGCAGCCTTAATTTAGTTTGCTTTCTTAGCTCTCAAATCCCTCATCTGTACACTGCCATTCAGCACAGCAGGGGTGTCGGGTTCCCAGACCAGAACAACTCCAGTCCCTCTAATTATTGAGTGAACTTTGTCTATGGCTTTCACTGAGGTAATGGAGCCCACAGGGAGCAATGATCAGGTCTGAGGTATAATGAAGGTCACTCTCATCAAGATACTTATTTCTTGAAACTAATAAGAAGGCAGAAAAACACCTATCCTGAGCTGTAAGAACACTTTATTGTTGTGTAAGCTACAACCAGCAGATAAAACTGTATCATATGCGGAAACAATAAGAACTTCTGAAACGGAAAATGAAGAAAAATGCATCATCTGCCCTGCACGTTGCTCATTAGACTCTCCAAAGTCTCATTTTACCACTAGTGTATCCCTGCTGAGGTGATTGGCATGCAGCTTGCAGGGTGGGATAGCTGCTTAGAATTTCCCAGGTTTCATAGGTGCAAGCACAGATAAGCAACCAGAGAAGTTAGAAAGACAAACAGAGGATAAAGAGAAAATCTTTGTGAATCACGTTCACTTCAGCTTAGTCACGTGAGGTAGCTAAGTCGGCTACATAAAATGTGGCTGTGTTTGCTGTCTAGAAGAAGTTAAGCTAGCTGAAAAGGTAGATTCTTTCTTCTTTTAAAGAAGGGCTGTGTTTGTGGAAGATACTGCCAAGATAACCCTGGGGGATGAAGTCTCCCCTTTAGCCACCACACAGAGAGCACCCACGGAGTAAGTGGCATTACTGAGACTCCTGTGCTACGGGGGGGCCTCTACAGTCATAAACTTGAAGCTATGGACTGTTAATCACAAAATCTAACAGGAACATGGGGTAGGGAATGAGAGTGGTTTTTAAACACCCAGGGAGAAATCATAGCAAACGTTATCTTTCAAATAGCTAAGCTCAAGAAGCAGGTCCACGGTTAGTGGTGTTAAGGATAGGTTCAACTTTAACCTTCAAATGCCTTCAAAAAACAGCAGAACACAAAGATGCTGCAAAATCCAAGCACTGTTTGTGGGGCTATTGCAACCAAGGTGACTTTTGCTTTAAGTCAATATGCTTTAGCAGACTCCTCTAATGCAAACAAACAAACAAGCCAACCAACCAACGACCAGTAATCTCTGCAAAGTAAAATGTCACTCCAAGAAAGTCAAAATGGACTTTGTGAATGAAGTATTCTTTTACGGTATTAAAGACATAATGTGTCTCTAAGGTCTGGTATGAATGGGGCACATGGCCATGAAGTTGATCTTGTTTTCTTTTGGTTTTGTTCTTCAGGGCTCTATATAATTATTCTTTCCACTTACCCAGAATAAATGAGGACAAGTAAGCTCTTTGTATTTTCTAAGTAATTGTAAAATAGACAAGGAAAACCTGGCACATCATTTCTTTCAGCTCTTGGAGACTCATAAATAAAGTACATCTTCCCTACTGAAGGATTCACAGTAACACTGAAGAATCTTTCAAGGACCCCCAGCTTTCTTCCAGAGAAGGTATCTCATGGTAAGTTTCCATCCCTGCATCTTTGATTTAAACAGATTTTTGAGTATGCTGAATATCCAGCTTTTACTCTAGTATTCCTGTACCAAGCTACCAAACCTTACAATGACTTTTAATTTCCGCCTTTTTCTTTATTCTGTTACAAGGGGGTTTGAAGCTGGTTTTCTGAAACTGCCTGACTGCTTAATTCCTAACCACAGTCTTGTTGACATGACTTCTGGACAAGATGACCTTCATATCTGGGTGATTTCATAACTGTGTCCTATTCTGATCCTCTGGACAACGCACCCTGGCTGTGCCATGCAAGCTGAGAATGTTTTCCTTGAATGTGTCTCCTAGCCCCTTCCTCACAGACAGAATCTTCTGCTCAACACAAGCATGTCTGAGGTTTTCTTCAAAAAATGCACATTTTCAAATTAATTTTTCTGCCTGGGATTTTGAGATAATTCTTGTCCTCTATTACTCAGAAAGTTCTGAAGATTTCTTGTTTTATAGCTATAAATATAGGTGGCTTTTTTTCTTTTTTTATGAAGCTCGGCTATTTTGTTTCCTTCTGGTGCCTCCACTAACTATTTAGGATTTTCCTTTGTAGCCTTTTTGAAATGTGACAAGCATTGTTCTATCTTCACAGTTCAGAACTTAAAGTAAAATTTCAGCACTCTGTTTTGCCACATATCTGTCGCTCGTAATATGTAACATAGCTGAGATGAAAACAAATGCAAGTCTCTTGAAAAACTCTGAACACCCTCCAGTCCTACTAATTTCAAGGGAACTGTAGCCTATTAAGAGCTCTGAAGCCTGACTTCCCCATCCTGGCTAGTCTTGCTCATGCAGTCTTTTGCTCCTTTGCAAAGCACATAGCAAATGTCACCACTGGTGCCTGGCAAATTTTTCCCACAATATGCTGACTGACATCTGCTTCAGTTAAAGTCAATGGTTTTAAAACTGTCCCTTTGCATATATCTACCAAAATCCTGTTTATAATGTCCTTTTTGCTTAAACTTCAGTTACTGCTTCCTGAAGTCCCTACTATAAGTAAAGAAGAGAGCAGTTTCCTCAGGTTTGTGAAATGGCCAACTGAATTTTTTTTTCTCCATGTCTGAAATATTGTTCAGTAACCATGTCAAGGTAATGAAACAACATATTTAAATTAATTTAAACCCAGAATTATTCTATTGGTATCAGTATTGAAACACTGATGGGTTTTTTTTCACAGTTTCATGTAGCTCTTGTTTACCTGCATGTTAAGGAGCATAACTAACTTTTCAGATGGTTTAAATGCACGTTGCTGTTAGTTTTAAAGTGGACTTGCCACATGGTACTAATTGAAGTTCTGGTAATTTAAATATATAGCATTACAAAGGAAATATGTCTTTTATGTTCTTTTCTGTGCTATCAACACTGTCTGTTAAATAGCCCCACAGTCTTCTTTCTACTACAAAAGATGTGCACATCAAAACCAACCAACTCAGTGAAGAATTTTATTGGCCATGGTATCTTTACAGATTTGGACAAAAAAAGAACTTATTGATATAATTCTACACTGGAAAAATTCAGACTTGCAGCTATCTAGTTTTCCAGGAGCAATGATGGGAGCTTTAGGGTCAAGAGAACATAAGAAACTCTTGTCCTTTGACCAAGCTTTGAACTTATGCCTGCTCTATGTTCTTCCACCTTGGCTACTACCACTGGAACGAGATAAAAAGAAGATCTTTTAAAATAAAAATAATGCTTGTAAAGTGTATCATTGGAGTCGAATACTTAGTAAAACTTCTGACCTTCAGTCCT
>NW_009270000.1:4091179-4147186 GCF_000687185.1 Egretta garzetta | reverse complement strand
AATTTGAAACACAAAGGTGGCTTTGAAATGTTGCAAATTGGGCCCAGCTGACATTTAAACATCAATTCTGAATGTGTCCACACCCAGATATCGATGCACCAGAAGTGGGACTATTGATTTTTTTCAACAACATGTTTCAGCCATCTGCTTTCCTTCACCTAGTTTTACTTCTGTCAGTTCCTACAATGAATAGGTTTTAGCTGGGGGTTCACATACAATGAAACCTCTCATCTAAAATAAAAATGTACCAAATAACTGTGTTTTCCTGAAACCAGCACCCAGACCTTGCACCGTCATGCTGCCAGCACTGCTCACCCAGCCCCTGCTAACAGGAATGTGCTATAAAACCGATGGTGCCTGTGAAACTGCTGTGTGGAGGGGCCTTGCCCTGAAGGACAGCTAGGGTCCAATCTATAAATTGCTGGGATCCTGGGATTCCTGCTTTCATGCGTTCAGACTCCTTGGAGTAATACCAATGCACAGCTTAGCATGGGCTTTTGTCCACAGAACTCCCTGAGCCATCACCTTGGAGAGACCGCACCCCTCTGCCAAAACAAGCAGGATACCTTAAAGCACCTTGGCTCACACTCACCTGTTGTCAAATGGGAGAGGAAGACTCTCCTGGGCAGATAAATCTACAAGTTTGATCAAAATGTCCTTCTTGCCCTCTTGGTGTTCAAACCCTCCCCTGTCTCTTCAAGGTCTTGGCCCCTCTGTTCCCCGTGACAGAGGGTTTCAATGCCAAGGACAGAGGCTGCCAAAAACAAGCTGAGGATTCAACTTGAATGATCTGTGAATTAGGCAAAAGCTCAGGCCCAAGCCAAACACAAATGCTCAGGCATAACTCTATTTTTCTTTCATTCCCTCCTAGTGCATAATTCTTTCTACAATTTTTAAGCATTTTGGGTGGATGTCTGGAAAGGAAAGCTGAAAAGCAGGAGGGCGATAAGATAAGGACCTTATGTTGTAGGTCTGAAGAAGACAACAAAAGCAGGGACATTTTGGAGGAGGAGCTGTGCACCATGCTGCAGGTACTATTATTATTCTGCCAGTACCAGCAGGTGGGGAGCTGTGAGGGAACATTTATTTGGCCAGGCATTTCCAAAATGCATTTTGTTTATTAGCACTAAATTAACCCTTTATTTGTTGTTTAGGCTTGGGGCTTTTTTTTTTTTTTTTTTTTTTTTTTTGATCAAGGAGTTATAATTTATGCTGGCTTCTTTCACTCTGAGTGCTGGCAACCTGGCTGGCCATATGGCACTCGAGAACAGTTCCGCTTGGCTCCCATTGTGCCCTACCACTTTGCAATCGGGTATATCCAGGTGCTCTGCAAAGACGGAGGCAGGTCATTGTCCCCATTTTATGAATGAGGAAACTGAGACAGAGATCACAGGGTTTGTTTGGTCCTTCCTGGGGCGCAGATCCAAGGATAGAGCAGTCGTCCTCCTCTCTGGAACAGCCCATTGCCTGGGATGGCACCACGAATGGCACAGGTGTGGGGGAGCCAAAGGTAGGCACAAGCTGTTCACTTTAGATGATTATCAAGTTTTAAGTGCATCCTCCACTTTGCATTTGAAAAACTAGCTGATTGTGCTATTTCCTCACTTCCACATGCAGCCTGATGCATTTCTGCTCACACCAGAGAGCAAGGGGCACAGTCTTCCCAAATACTAAATGTCACATAAAGGAAAAAAACACTGACTTTTTAAAAAAAACCCCCTCCTTTTATTAAAACAGGTACAAAAAAATAGACAGAAACTTTCAGTGAAATGAAATTAAGTAGAAGACCATGTCCTGGTTTCGGCTGGGATAGAGTTAAGTTTCTTCACAGTAGCTAGCATAGTGCTGTGTTTTGGATTTAGTACCAGAAGAATGTTGATAACACTCTGATGTTTTCAGCTGTTGCCAAGTAGTGCTCAGACTACTCAAGGACTTTTTGAGCTTCTTCTGCTCGTCCAGGTGCATAACAAGCTGGGAGTACAGCACAGCTAGCACAGCTAACCCAAACTGACCAAAGGGCTATTCCATACCATAGAACGTCATGCTCGGGGGGGTTAGTTAGTTCAGTCGGTCGCGGGCAGAGTGGTCGCAGCTCGGGCTGTGTGATCGCAGCTCGGGGGGAGTGATCACTTCTCAGGACGGGCTGGGCATCGGTCAGCGGGTGGTGAGCAATTGCATTGTGCATCACTTGTTTTATATATATTCTGTATATTCTCTTACCATTATTATTATCACTATTGTTATTCTTCTCTCTTATTAAACTGTCTCTATCTCAACCCATGGTTCTTACTTTTTTTTTTTCTTTTCTCTGATTCTCTCCCCCATCCCACAGAGGGAGGGGGGGAGTGAGCGAGCGGCTGCGGGGTGCTTAGTTGCCAGCCGGGTTAAACCACGACAGACCAACAGAAAATAAAAATGAAGCCTGCTTTTAAAATTTTGAGATCTGGGATGTAAAGAGCCGTTTGAAGTTAATGGAGAGCCTGATGAGAAGGCTTCACTCCCTGATCTCCAGCTCCATTTGTAATGTATTGTCCTAAGCCACTTCACCTGAAAAACCATTCAAAAAATAAACACGTTCATAGCTTTTGTTGTTATGGCCCGGTATATTTAGTCAAGAAATTGGGTCGGTGTACTTTTTATTTTCTTTCCCTTCTACTAATTCAACAGGATACTGGTCAAATTCCAAGCATGCTGTGTCCCATTCCTGATTTCACAGACACTGAAAAAATCACCACCAATGAAAAAATGGATTGTGGATGGCTCAGCTGACAGAGCCGCGGGCAGGAAATGCCTGGTTGTTGCAGCGTATTACCCGCAACGCTAGCCAGGCTGTAGGTTTTGTTATTTTACATTTCACACTGCCAACCGTGTCCATCGGCTGTTGCAACCAGAGCTGCTGCTGCTGTAGGGTAAAAAGCAAAAAATAAGATAAAAAAGATGGACCAGCAGAATAAATGGTTGGTGCTGTGAGTATACACAGTGGAGCAGTGTAGGTATAACCTGTTACTAGCTTGCTCAATTAATTGGACTCTCATACTTATTTCATTGTACCTTGAGACAGGACTAGGTTATCTTCATTAAAACTGGTTATTTGGAGATGTGAATGCTTTGTGAGGTAAAACAGCTTGTGAAAGCAGCATTCTGTGGTGTCTTTTTGGTGTATAGGGGGAGGGGTAAAGGGGCAATAGATATATGCTTGCGCACATACCTGCCCGTGTACATAGATGTGTATGTGCGCATGCACATCACGTATGCATATTCATAAATATAGCACCAAATGCTCCTGAAATCTAAATGCATTTTTCAAACACTTTTGGAAGCTGTCTTCTCTCCTTAGTCATCTTAATATGACTATATACCGAAGCAGTCTCACCACAAAGCAGGAAGCTTTGTACACCTACTCTTGGCATAATGATGATATACATAGAGGGTATTGAAAAAAAAACTTAAGAACTAATTAGCTTACCATATCACTCCTGAATAAAAATTGATGTGCCTTCTCATTGCTAATCACTTCAACCAATTTATCTGTGAAGGGAATAGCTTTTTAAAAACTTCCCTTGTTCCTTAATTGTTGGGAATTTTGTTGGTTTTGGGTGTTGGGGTTTTTTTGTCAGTCTGGACAAATTGGGCAGAGAAGTCGTCAGTCTTAAGAGTGTGTGTGTGTGTGTGTGTGTGTGTGTTTGTATATGTATGCATGGGAGGCGAGGGGGATGTGGGGATCTAAACAATGGGAAGAGTTTAAATAGCTTGGAAATTTAATTGTGAAAGATTCAAAGAAGATCAGATGCTGCACACAGCCCCATAGACTCAGGTGTTCAGATTGCCACAGCAGCCTCGCATACTCCCATTGAATCCACGAAGGGAACAGCCCATAGGGCTGGGACAATAACAATACTCGGTTTATGCACAATGCTAAACATCAAGACACAAGCTGTAACTTTCTGTACAAGCACGGTGTCTCCAGCTATTGCTTACTGAATTAGCTGAATGACTAATCTGCCCTTGGTAAGCGTGGAACAACCTCATCTTTCACTGAAGCAGCAAACAATCCCAAGATTTTCCTAGCACTCCCGTCAAAAGGAAGTTAACACCATTATTCTAGTAAAACTGAGGCACTGAGAAATCCCTAAGTAAATCACTGACACAGCTGGGAATAAAAGCTGGACTCCCCAGTTCCCAGGCTCATACGTTAACCACAAGAAAACTCATCTCCTTTTAGTCAGTGGGGAAAGACAGCAGAATTCCCATGGGGGAGCAGAGAATCCCACAATTATTCTGTATAATTCTACATTTATAAACCACTGGTTTTACTAAGGGTGTAAAATAAACCCCACTGTAATACACACAATCGCTGAAAACCAAGCCAGATGAAATAATGAAATCAAACCAGCATGGTCCATTGTTAACAGACTAAGATTGTTAATAGTTCATTCACACCTATCAGACTGGTGTCAGAGAGCAATCACAGCTCGTCACAGACCATCTCACAATCATTAACAAAGATACTACACAAAGTGTAGGGCACTTCCAGTCCCCTACAAGAGAAGGCACTGTCTTATCAGAGGTCAAAATGAGTAAAAAATGATTGCAGGCTATAAATTGTGAATTCTGCCAGGCAATACAGAAAATCATTCCGGGGTTCATTTTCCTGATTCCTGCTTACTCTGTCCTGCTGGAGTAAACGAATATTCTGTGTGACTAAGAGTATCAGGATGTGTCTCCAGAATGCACTGTCTGAGGTCAGGATGTTTTTGGCAGAATTTGGAATACAACCCTAATCCCCCGAGTCCCGGAGCTCTCTCATCAGTGAAGAATTGCAATCAGGGCCGTGCAGCAGTAATCAAACAGAAGTGATTGTCATGAGGACAGAGCACATTGAAAAGTAAGAGAAAATTGGATAGGACTTAGGACAAGTAAGAGATAAAGAGGTGTTGTTGAATAAAACCCGGTAGCAAGAATTCCTGACCTATTTATGACAATTTGATTAAGAAGGTGAGAAGTAACTAGCAAAGCAGGGAGATGATAGCTAACAACTGATTATGGGAGGGTAAGCGTTGGCACCGCGTGACTCTGCAGTGGAGCACACTCCGTGGAACTTCGCTCTATTTTAAACAGCAGCAGGTTTTTTCTAGGTTTTGGTTGGGTTTTTTTTTTTCTTTTTACTCTTTTTCCTGTTGGACTTGTCAAAAGAATGATTCTACTGCCCACCCTTATAAAAGCACTGACATTTGGAAGCAAACCCAGGCAGCTGAAAGAGACAGGCTCGGCGCTTTTAGCTCGGCACCTTCAGCATAAAGGTCACAGCCCACAGCATCACCCAAGTAGAGGAGGTGATACGCGAGGTCCAGGCAACTCAGTCACCTAGCTCAGAGCTTGCATGCAGCTGAACTGTCATTCACCCCTTATCAGTGTTTGCTCCAGAAGTCTAATGTTGAGGTCAATTAAAGGGCAGCAGGGGAAGTTAACACTCACCGACTCAAGGGCTGCACAATGGCTAACTTCGGAATTAATCGAGGTCTGAGGTTTTTCTGAGTTACCAGTCATTTTAGCCTGATGCAGACAGTTAACGCTTAGAAATGAAAAGAAGTAGCTGGCAAGCTTGCCGACGCTAGGTAGTTTACAAGGAATTTCACTTGGGTTCTGCATCAGCATCATAACTGGGACTTTCCCCACTCACTTGTACAGAAACCAAGCGTCGTGCGACTGCATCCAGGAAAAACAAAGCTGCTTGAGTCAAGAAGCCACGAGTAAAAATTCAAGTTGCAAATTAATAGAGTGCCTAATATTGCATGCTGAAATCAGTTATCTGTAAAGAAATCAGGACAGTCCTTCGCAAGTGCAACCTGAATCTTATTTCTTAGCTTCAATATGCCATAAACCACTTCTGTTCCAAATGGAGTACATACTTAAATAATCACACTTAATTTTGTATTTTCACAAAATCAAAAAAAAGGAATCTCTAAGGTTCAATGTGTTCAAAAGAAGCGACTTTTCAGTCTGTCAAATACAGCTCTAACAAGGAACTTCCAAAAATAGTTATTCGGAGGTGACTGTATTTCTCTGGTGAGCAAAATGATTTCCATTATAGCTTTTGCTTTTTGCAGGAGAGTAAAATATTCACTGAAAACACAGATTTCTCCCCCTTCAGAGGTTTGGTGGGGTTTTGTACAAACACATTTCTTGCAAAATGTTCCTAGGTCACGAAAATTTCAGCAACACAGTCACGATTTGTTTTCAACTGTCGGTAGATAAGTAGAAACTACAGGACAGCTTTTTGGTGAGTTTTTGAGTTACAGAATAGGTTGCAGGGAACCAGACAAATGATTTAACATATGTTAGATCCTGCAGACAGATTTGAGCTTAGCAGTAAGCATGTGGCTAGTCTAATTTAGAGGAATTATAAAATTAGGCAGGACTATTTGCAGGATTGGGTAAGATACTCGTTTTTAGACTCACAGCATTTGAAGAATCTGATCAGTTCTTTATTTTTGAAGGGTAATTCCCTTTGGTTTCTTGCATTAACTAGCTTACACCAACCAGCTCCCAAGCATCAAAGATAAGTGTCCACTCAGGAGAACAGCTTGGGCTCCTTAATTCCTCTGGGTAACATCACAGCAGTAGATGCATTGCCAGTAGTGAGCCACGGACATCTCTTTTCAGCAGAACCAATGTTTACACCCTGTAGCCCCTAATGCACCTGATCAGACACCTCACCTTGGTTACACTGCCTCTGATAGAAAAAAACCTCTCTTATGCTGCTATGGGAAATAGTAGTTTCTCCATTAAGCCACTGACCCTTAGTAGATGTCTAAACAATTAAGTGGGTTTTGCTTATCTCTTGTGGCATCTTTACTGCCTTGGTATTTTTTCTGAGAAACCTTCCACTGACTTCAAAGGGATAGGTATTTTATTCTACATTTTTAAAATTTTGTATTGTATACATGCTGGGTTTAGCTAAGAAGGGCAGGAAAGAGCGACACAGAATAAACTGCCAAAACTACACAGAAAACCTTAGCTTAACCTTGGATGATATTCTGTCTCAGAGAATTTTACAGGCTGAGAATGCCAAATAAAGATATACTTTTAATAAAAGTATGTTATTAGTATAAGTTTTTTCTACATTTTTTTCCATAGAATATACATTGACACTAGACTCAGAACACTTTAGCTTGACCTTTTACAAACCTATACCATGACAGAATATAAAGGCTTCATCACATGGCAGCATGTGGAATTGGGAATTAATATTTAGCAAGGCTTTCAGTTATAAAATAGAATTTAACCATGAAAAAGCACACATAATGTATTATTTTTGCCAGTAAGATCTTATCACCTTCTTTTGAAGCTCGTCATAGAGAAGTGACAAGGTGAAAGGACAACCAATAGCCATCTTTACCACAGAATTCTTCAATGATGCTTTATCTTAGATGGTTTCTTCTAAAAAGAGAAGTCCAGAAAAATAATATGTAGATTATAAACCTTACTCTGCACTACAGCAACCTGACTGCTAGGTTAAATGCAAGTGTTAACAGGTGGCACCTGCTATACTTTGCATGAATAATCTGTGCCTTTCTGATTTTTTTCCTGTTTAGGTTGCTTCTTCCCTAAAGGCATCAGGAATGAGTTGTTGCTGGTGTAGAGGAAGAAAAGGTTTTGTTGCTGAGCTCAAGTTCCATTTCACACTGCTACAAGCATTGCCCACTCTTTCTGAATCATAAAACACGACAACTCCAATTACCTAACATGAAGTTTCTTTATGAATAGGGTTTAATCCTCAATGAAAGGTCCATAACTTCTTTTACTCATCAAACCCTTTTTCATCAATTACCGCTTCATGGAGCAAACGTTGTCTGTGCTTTTACTCCAACTTACATTTCAAAATTGCTTCGGGAAAGTTAAAAATGTCACAAGTTAATCTATAATAAACCCACAGCTTTGTATCTGACAAGGCACGATAACTCACTGCTGTAAATGAAACTCCAACTAGCATGCTCAAAAAACCATGCCTGCTAAAAGAACATTACATTTTCACCACATGCTTATACTGGTTCCATACCATTGCATATTTTTTCTTCTGCTTCCAACTCATACTGAGTGATTAACTGATAAGAAAAGACTTGTAAAATATCCAGATACAAGCTTCCTGGGTTTTTCAAAATGCCAGAAGTAGACACTGGGTCTTCAGAATTAGGTAAAAGTGCATTAAAATACAGTTATTCAATGTAACACAAGTAGTGTTAATATGTTTCTAGCCTGTGATGTATTTTTTTCCTAGTAAAGTCTGATAAATTTGGCATGAAAAGATTGACCTAAATATAGCTTCTGCAATTCAATAATGTTCATGTTTAGAAATCAAGTTTCCCATTGGGTCTGCTAGGCTGCTGAAATACAATCGTAAAGTAAATGCAGCCTGTGTGCCAGTTTTAGCTTGGTTTTCTCCCTAGACTAACACTGGCAAACCCCACAGCAAAGCCAATTTGTTGGGGTTTTTTATTCCCCGATCAGGACTGGGACTGGCAACCCAAAAGGGTGTATAGCATAATACCATGGAAAGGGCCAAGGATAATGAAACCCTAATGTCCTAAAAGCAACAGGGTTTTTAATATCCATCTGAAGAAGTTTGAATCTGGAGGTATTAGTGTTCAACAGACAGGTGAATCACCTAAGGATACACGGCAATCAGTTTATCAGCTGGACTAAAAAGCCAAATACCCAATGAGGGTGGACATTGTAATAAGCCCTGACATACCTGATCAGATAACTCTGCTATTGCCTGAACTTAGGGCCCTGCTATGTGCCATGATCTGGGCTTATATAAACACAGGCGCGCAAAAGCATTTATAGGCTCCTTTTTGGTTTTTATAGCTTTACTGGAACCTTCCCGAGAGTGCGGAAATAGCATTTGTTGGAGAACAAGCCTCATTAAAATAAATGACATTGTTGCTACTTCCTCAGATAACTTTGCTCCTGTCTCAGCAGAGGTAGACTGGTTCTATTACTGGGAAACAGTCTCTATTGCCAATTCTGTGGTAGGGGAACGGCATTCTAAATTTAAAAATCCTTTTCTATTGATCCGTGTTTATCACATAATACTACACTGGCTTGCATTAAACAGCGGAGATACATTTTCATCCCTACGAAGGGAATTAAATGCCCAATTCTTATTATTGTTAATAGTTGTGTGTGTAATGCCCAGTGTGCCTTCCTGCAAACATACCCCCTTAATTGCCTAATGTGCAGTTTTGAAAGAAGTGGATTATTCAGCTTTATGTTTCTGCATTTGCAAATATACCAAGGAACTGGTGGCTGCGGCACGAAGAACAGATTTGTCAATTTGTTTATTTTCAAAACAGGACAGCACAGGGACCTTGTTCTAGCAACTCTTGGCTATAGCGCTGTGAAATTCTAAAAAAAGGAAGTATTTTAACATATGGATTTCTACAGTGTGGGAAGGCTTTGCTTTGCATTCAGGACTCTCTCCAATTAAACTGAATGTTAGCTCAGCCCATTTAAAATGCATATAAACTGTACTTACGGGTTTCCAGTTATGCTTACCCTCCTTCTGAAAGATACCACAAAGGGCATGACCAGAAATGCAGAAATGTTTTAACCCTGAAGTTCACAGCAGGGTTTCTGCTGCTTTTTTCTTTGGATGGAAGAATGTAGATCCCTCTAAAGACAGCATTTACCACTGTTTTTCAAAACAGTTGAGAGAGCTGTACATGAAAAGCGTACATTGAAAAGTGTACAATGAAAAGCGTACATTCTGAACAATGATTTCTATTCAGCATTACACCAGGGTGAAAACAAATTTGACCATGTTGAGTAGTCCACAGAGAGCTTCATTAACTTCAGCGGGACTAAACCTGGTGTCACGTTACTTCCCACAATGACAATATGAGAATTTATTTATATTAAGTGAAACATACTATTAAGAATTGTATGCTTGCAAATACACTCCAGGGCTGGGAATAAATCTGAAAAATTCATGCACACGGTTTTATAGTGACTGTATCTGGTTTGGAATCCAAAGTTTATTGGAGTCCATAACACAATAAGTCACTGTATCCTTGCTAAAATCTCATGGTTGAAGTTCTCTTCTAAAATAATAAAGACATTTCAAATAGGTTTCTCACAGAAGCTGTCACAAGATTCATTTAGTGCAGATCAATCTGTCCGCATTATCTCTTTTCACACATTCCAACCACCTCCATTGTCAGAGGGAAAAAAGCACAGCCCAGAAAAACATATAAACAAATAAATAAATACCTTTTCCTGTGCTTTGACAAAAGCAGAACTATTTCCTCCCAGAGAAGCCGCAGAGAAGTAGATGGCTAATGGAAGAAGCGTATGTCAGCCAGGAGTCTCAAGGGTAACAACGGTGATGAGTCGCTTCCTCAGAGGCAAACAGAGCTATATCCTGAAACATTTGGTGTCTCTAAAAAGCTAGTTCTTCTATGCTTTCATCTGGGGGGAGAGTTTTGCACAGGGAGCCCCCCTGGGTGCCTCAAGCCATGAGGCAATCTGTCTCTCATCGAGCCCTGCCTGGGAAAGCAGCTCTTGGCTGTATTCTCTCTTGGCTGTTGCTCCTGCAAGTTCACCCCCATGTGAAAACGTCCACCTTGCAGGTCACGGCATCACTGTGTCCCTATGCCATGATTAGGCAGAGAGGAGGCCACCATTAGCTGCCTCATGTTGCCAGGGCTGAGGCAGGCCAGAGGTTTACAACCCCTCACGTCTCCCCTCGGCTTGAATATTTCTCTCATCTCTCAGACGGGGCAATAACATACTGAGAAATAAACCTCTTTACTCTGCCATATCCCTGTAAGTGAGATATCCTCATTAGCAACTGCCTGAGCCAGTCAGTCAAAGTTTTCCCAAATGCTTCTTAGCATCAGCTAAGTCGCATAATATTAATACCACCGATGTCTGCTACATCTCTATGGGATTTTAGTGAAGAGTGAATGTTATTAGAAGAGATAGTGTGGCTTTCCCTTCATTTGTTCTTACACTATACTCATTAAACAAGAAGCAGTTCTTCAAGTCATGCCAATCAAGCACAGCTATCTAGGACCTAATGTTCACCATGAGACACAGAAATCTAGTCCCTAAAAAGCCAGATGGGTTCCTGGGGGCTGTGTAATGGTACCAGAAACCTTTTCAGGTCATTTGTTCCAAACCAGACCTGGCTGGCGCTGGCCAAAACCAGCACCGTTGCCTCTATTAAGTGAGTTGGCACTTTCTCTCCACTGTCCACAGCAGAAAAATCATTATCCCTGCTGGCACTCATTCAATCCATTACTGCCCTCCTCACTGGGAAGTCCCAGGTTGTCCAGGTCCCCTAAGACCCATGCACTTCTCAGGAAAGCCCTAGCTTCATTGGTGCAACTGGAGGGGATTTATGGGTGGGAAAGGGGAAGCACAAGATGAGGCAATGCATCTCCGCGTGAAAATAAATTTAATCCATCGCGCAGGCTCAAAGCTGCACGAGCAAAAGCTGAAGACTCCTCTGAGCTCCCCGTACTACTCTACCTCCAACAGGATACAAAGTGATAATTTATCCAAACATTGAGACAGAGTTCCTCGGCTAGCGTAAACAGGAGTTTACCCATTGGCTCTGGCCCTTCTGAGAACAAACTCCCATTGACTGATAAGTGATCCTGAGGATAAGGCACTATTGTTGGGCTGTTTCTAAGAGCTGGCCTTCATAAACTAATCCTTTCATGGGTGCCATAGGCACCACATTCTAAAGCACTAAATTAACTTGAGAAATCCCACAATTAGGAAGGCAAATCGACTCACCAATTTCGTCTGTAAAGGTTTTATTTTACCAAAATATATTTAAGAGGGTGCAAATCTCGGCATGATAAGATTAGCAGTGCACAAATAGGTGAAGCAGAGGCGGGGCTACCCCAAAGTATTTTCAAATCAAATCTACAAAGAAATTCCATGTGCTCAAGGGCAATTATAGTCATGCAACTGTAGGTGACTGAAACCCATGACTAATAAAAATTAAATTGGCCCAAAATTAATCATATGCGGCAGGAATTATTTGATTCAACCAGATTAGCTGCTAAAATGCCTCTAGAGGGTTGGATTAGCAGAAGATATACCCTTCTATCTCAAGGCTCAGGGAGCAATATCTTACAAAGGTAAATTAACAATAGAATACATTAGCTAGTCCTCTCTTGATCTCCAGAATGAAGAAGAAAGCGGGGGGAAAACATGACTGTATGTGTTGGGCTGTTCCTAAATTTTTGGTTCCTCCACCAAATTTACTGCAGCAGAAGCAGCAGTACATGGTTGATGGCAGACTGGGCAGTAAGCAAGAGATCAGCCGGTGGTAAGTATAGCACCCCCAGGTTTGCATTTTTTGACGGTAAAAATTGCATAGTCAGGACAGATTTCTAGTATTCAGTATAAGGATGGTTAATCCACCTTTAGATCAAGGAGATGGGCTAAAATTATCTGATATTTTCAGTTCCACTCCAACCTTCTCTTCCATCATCTGAGCAAGTGGTGGCCTAACAGACCTGCTGGCTGGATGTGCCTGGTGGTGTGTATGCTAAACCAGTGGGCAGCTCACTGGGCCACCCAGCATGCTCAGGCTTGACTGAATTTTGTGAAAGGAAACTTCTTGTATAGAAGACCTTACTTGCCGATGTGCTGTTCAGACAGACAATCTGATCTTGAGGGTGGCTGCAGAGCATCCCTGAAAACACACCAGAAGGATGCGACCAGTACTGTCATGCTTTCCACTGCCAGCACGTGAGCTACACACGCCTCCTGTGGTGAGCAATGATCTAGCTTTCCAGAGTCCCTTATGGGCCCTTACTGCTTCTGAATGTAAGCAGCAAAGGAACAAGGGAATAATCAAGAAAGCGATGAAAGATAAAATGCTGCAAACATAGCTACTTTTATGACTTTTTTTACATCGTGTTGTTCAGTTTGCATGAAACTCAAGCATACCATTCATAGCATTTCATATTTATTTACAGGGTTAATTCAGCTTGAGTAGTCCAACTTCACATTGTATGATGCCTTAATTTCACAGCTGTGGACCCTCACTCAACTGGCTGCTGGAAATGTGCTCTAACAGCAGGACTCCGATGTCCAGAATATTGCAGGTGGGCTAAGGGTTGCATTTTGTGAACTGCCGCCCTATGAAATAGTCCCATTCATTCTAGTTTAATTTACAGCAGAACAGGAGACACAATGGCAAATAAAAACAGGCTAGATATGTTTACTACCCTTTTCCTATCTCTGAATCTAGGATTAAATATTCACAGGTTCTTGTTTTGTTTTTCCTTTCCATTAAGCTTTATTGGCTCAATAAATAAGTATAACCAAAGTGTAAAGTAAAAAAAAAAAAGAAAAAAGATTTCTCAATTACTCAAAAGTAGGTAGGTCTAACCCTTGTATATTTAGGCCTAAGGATCAACCTACACATCTCCAATGGTACTTTAAAAGACTTCCTTCTCCATTCTCCCAGTCAAAGGTACACAGCTGGATTTCCGTCAGAGTAAATGGCACTGTCCCCTTGGCTAACTTCTAAACATGGAAAAAGCATAATCCTTATCTTCCTTGGTTTGCTCTGGGTTTCTTGAATTTATTTATAGGGGCCATCCCTGCCATGCGGTATCTTGTAAATAAATAATTGCACAGAAAAATTCCCTCCATCAGCAAACAGTATGGTTCTGATAATATTTGGAGTGGTCTGTACCCATCAGTCATTCGACTGCCCATTGAGTTAATCAGCTAAAGCAAAAAAGAAAAAAAGAGAAAAAAAAGACACGTTTTCTTTAAGGCTGCACTGCCAAGATGAAAACTTTGCTCTAAATAGGCAAAATATGTATTTAGTTTTCTCAACAGCTGGATCTAACACTGTGTAGGATTTTTCCAGCGTCTGATATAGACTAGAACTATAACACCATCTCAACTTTCCAGCTCACTCAAGTCTTTCAGTCCACCTACCCAAACAGGAATGACATCAGTCCCATAACCCTTTCCCTTCTAGGGCATATAAAAAGAATCCCCACAGTTCTCAAATGCTACTTAGGAACTGTAACTAATGAAACTGGTTTGTAATGTAGCTGGCTAGGTTGCACAGCCGCTGGTCACTGTGCTGGAAGCTGTTTTTAAATTTGATCCTAACATGGATCGACTGAATTCACCCACAATATGGGACAGAGCCTCATTTCTCTGGACTCTGATTTATAGTAAGTAGAAAGAATTCAGATTTCATTTATATAACTCCCTGAAGATGCATATTATACCTAAATTTACTCACCTGTTCCTGTACCCTTTCATAAATCTAGGCAAAGACAATCTCTCCAAGAATATCTATTGGAAAGCCTGGGGAAGAAAATAGAGTTGATATGTGTGGATGATTTTTTAATGTTGGGGAGGCATTTAGCTCAAGCAGTAAAAACTTTAATTTTTATAAATAGTATTATTAAGGAGATTTCATGACATTAAGAAAGCTTCATTAATATAACTTTCCTTGAAGTCACTATTGAGTCAAATATAGCTGCAAAACCTTCAGTGTGTTTGGTACTTGTGCTTGAATCATGTTTTAAATTTTTCATAAGTCACAATCCAAAGAGAGTAAAAAATATGAATTCCCTACAAAAATTACATCAATTAAAATAATTTTTTAAAATCATCTTCCTATGCAGATCAAAATATGTCCAGTGTGAGCACGAACTCTGTCTTCTCCCCTTACAGGAATTTTTAGCCAAGATTTTAAGCCTTCAGTCACCACATTTGAAATACGTTTACAGTGCTGATGGTACCTAACACTATTTACAGAGAATCATAGGGAAATTTAAGTTGGAAGAGAGCTCTGGGCATGACCTAGTCCAACTCCACACTCAGAGCAAGGCTGCTTTTGGGGGTCGGTCGTTTTGCTCAGGGCCTTACCCAGTCAAGCTCTGAGTGTCTCCGAGAAGGGTGATTTCACAGCCTCCCTGTGCTCCTGTCCCAGTGCCAAACCACTCTCTCCATGAAGGATTCCTCCCCTAAGCCTCGCTGCACAGTGCCTTAGATGCCTTAGCCTTTTGGCTTGCAAAGGGCCTTCTGCCTGCAATGTTGTAGAGCACCTTTTCATGCCCAGCTTTGTACCCTTTCACCCAAGCTGCCAAGGCAGTGTTTTCCAGAGCCTCTACCATGATATCTTCCCTCTGTTGCTCTCATGCTGTTTCTTCATCTGTTTCTTTCATGTACTTGCAACTGCCAATAGTGTTGCTGGGGGCGGTTCTCATGGCAAGTGACTTCTGCTGGTGTGACAATCACCCCTTCTTTCTTCCCTTCCCTCCTTTTCCCTTCAGCTGTAGCTTTTGGGTTACATTAGGGGATCAACAATATGCAGGCACAAAGCTCAGCTACCAAGCAATGCACAGCACCTGACACTCATCAAAGTGTGTTGAGCAAGGGCTGTTGGAAACTAGAGTTACTGTGGGAAAATTACTATGGAACCCTGCTGTGTAGGAGAGAACGTGCAGGGAGCATGCACCTCTGGGACCCTTCATCACTTCCCTTCCCAGCTGGCCTGTGAGCAGTTTCCCCGTACCTTCTTTCTGTCTGCCTGCTTCTCCTTCTTTACCCTTATATTTTTCCCCCAAAGCAGCTTTCACCATCAGAATTGATGTACACCATCAGCCATGAATGGACATTGCCAATACAACTTCATGCATGTGAACCTGTCTCAACACCCTTTGTGCTGAGAATTTTTTAGTAAGAATTTCCCTTCCTGCAACTTGTCACTGCTGTCTCTCATCCTCTTTTTGTGCACATCAGAGAAGAGCCAGGCTCTGTGCTCCCTGTAAGCCTTCCTCAAGTAATGAAAGACTGCAATTAGACACACACACACAAAAATTAGTCTTTCCTTGTATGTCACTTCCTCCAGTCTCCTCAATGTCTCAGCAGCCCTCCTCTGGACTCTTTCCAGTTTGTGAACAACTCTTTTTAGGGTCATCTCTGCCCATTCATCCAGCTTGTTGAGGTCCGTCTCCAGCAGCCCTGCCCTCCAGCTGCATCCACCAGACTGGTGCCATCCACAACCTTGCAGAGGACTCATTCATGCCAGTGCATCACCCGAGGCTGTTGATGGTGATGAACAGGATCAGCCCCAGTGTCAGCCTCCCAGGAACATCAGACTGCTGCCAGTTAGACTTCCAGTCCTTAACAACTACTACACATCCAGTCCTTATCTCCTCAATGAAGCTATGTGGGTAATCTGCAAGAGTATGCCAAAAGCTTTGCTAAATTTGAGGCAAACATCCACTGCTCTCTACTTAGCCACAGAGCCCAGCATTTCACCATCGAAAGCATTCAGGCTAGTCAAGCACAATTTGCCTTTGGTAAATCCCTTCTGGCTGTTCCAAACCTTCTGAGCTCTCTCAGGGTTTCCCTGTTGCTTCAGCATGGTGCCCTTAGCTCAGCCACACTTTGGCAAAGACAGCTGAGATTCCTCAATTTCTGTAGTTAATATTCTAGCCCGAGCAAGATTAATAATATTGTGAAAGCATATAAAGATCTTAAAAATTAATGACTTAAGGTTTCTTAAATTTTCTACCAAGACTTTTTCAGAACATGTATAGCACAGCATTTCCAGAGGGGACACCCTCATTCCCCTCTTTTAAAACAGTGGGCCTGAATTCTGCAAATCAGAAGACAATGTGACTAAGACAATGAAATAAGTGAAATTTTAAGGGCCAGATCCTCACTTGTTTACATCAACCCATGCCCTTTAGCTTCAGTGTAACTGTACTACTTTATGCCAAAGGAAGATCTGGGCTCTTGTTTCTATTTCCATTTTGCTCATGCGAATGCAGCAGTTAATTTGGAACATACAGAAAAGGTGGGGGAGGGAGCTTCTGCTCACACAGCTCATGCAGTTAGATTGATTTTTGCTAAAACTTAAAAAAACCCACAGCACGTACCATGTGTGACAGTCACTGTCCTGCATTTCTGATATGAATTATATTGTATAAGAAAATTTGAGTGTTAAAATTTAGTAGCACGGCAGTTACGCTACGCAACACTTCACCTGCCTGGGAATACAGTTATTTCCATTTTCATAGTAATGGGCTATTGTATCCCAAGATATGCTGAGAGAAAACACACTGATGGGATTTTATGTGAACACCTGGAGGAGCAATTTACACAATGGAACTGGACCAGAATTATTTGATTAAATGCAATTCATTAATGTTGTAAACAATACAAATAAAGAGTAAACCAAAACTCAATGTGAAATAATGTGAGAAAAACAGGCTTTACAGTGTTCAAAATGCACAGGTCAGATCCAGTGGCTTCCATAGTATCTGCTAAGGCAATTTTACAGTAGGAATTTTTTTTGTTTGTTTTTTGTTATAGCAAAACCAACTTCATCTGATTGACTGGGAGACATGTATTGCATTACTGAGCGTGGTCTCTAGGTCCATGAAAGTATTCATAACTCTTACTTACCTCCCTAATTTCCCACTGAAACCAACTGGAGGTATGAATACTGTACAACTTTTTGGATATGAACTATGGCAATTGAATCTCTTCCACAAGAGGTCTTGATTTGGAAGCTTTTTCTCCAGAAATGAAAAGAAAGAGTATATCATAAGTGAAAAGGAGAGTACAGCTTATATTTCAAAATCCTTGCTTGGATGTGGCCCATTCCCATGCTCCACAGGGAAGCTAGGATGTTTAGACAAACGAGATGGCAGGAGCTAGAAGAGACAGGAGCGTTTACCATGTAAAGGCAATAATATTGCAAGTTAGGAAGAAACACAGAGAGAACAAGAGTTAATTGCTTATAAATACCCATTTCCTATAGCAAAGCTGTAATCCAGATACCAGGCTGTTTGCTTATGTCTTTTACTGCATTTTCATTGTATCTCCAGGGGCAGGAAGACAGGGAAAAGAGGTGCCAAAGTGACACTACACCCTGAAGTTTCACGACAGCTCTGTGCTGGGTTGTCTCAAGTGGAGCACTTGAATTGTAAAGGTGCAAAACACAGTTCCCCTCAGGTGCTGCTCACATTTGTAAGAACTGCAGAAATGTGACCACCGTAGGAAAGATTCCTTTTTTCTTTTTCTTTTTTTTTTTTTTAAGCACTCACAATCTAGATTTAGGTGCCTAATTTAGACACTAAATGAGTTTTAAGATGTCAGCTTTCACATCCAGCTTGAATGCTTTTTTTGCGATAATATATTTAGCTGGGTCAGACTGAAATAATCTGGTCTATTGTGCTTACAGTCTGCTTAACTTTTATTTTCTGATTATTTCTTCTTTGGTTTACCTTTGGTTTTCTACCCTGTGGCAAATAAACAATCCTTTTATTGAAGATAGCTGGAATTGAATGTGAAGACTCATATGTATTACTCACTGAGGGTGCCTTAGAGC
The DNA here is from genome assembly GCF_000687185.1 of Egretta garzetta. Taxonomy (NCBI): domain Eukaryota; kingdom Metazoa; phylum Chordata; class Aves; order Pelecaniformes; family Ardeidae; genus Egretta; species Egretta garzetta. The sequence goes on along the minus strand of NW_009270000.1, from coordinate 4,128,783 downwards.
AAAGGCAACTACCTTACTTTTTCTCTTCTCTCACCAACCACTCTTGTAATAGTGCAGAGTATTGTTATTATCATGGCATGACTCAGAGAAACAGCCAAAGAGGCATTTTAGCAGACAGGATAAACAACTTCTGAGGAACTTGGGCCCTATTTCTGCCTTTTATGCACCCTTTTCAACCCCTTGCTGCTCTTTCACCAGATGCTCTTTTCAAATCTCATGAGTTATGGGGCTTCCCTACATAAGAGGCAGCTCAGAATTCACTGCTATCTTCTTTCTACAGGGAACCCTGGAACAAATAAGATTCAAAGACAACATTCAGCCAGACACAAATTAGTTTGGGGTCGGTTTGAGATTTGGCTTGAGGGCTGAACCAATTCTTCCTGCATCCCCTGCTAAGCCAGGTTGTTCATCTCTCATTTTAAACTCTAGGTGCTTTACAGTAGTGTGGTATGCACTGTTTCCTGTCAAGCTGATATGAAAAGACTTTCATATCTGAAAAACATTCAGATACAAAATCACCAGGAAATTTGGAAGACGGAAAAATTCCAGCTCTACAAATATTCTCCCAGAAGGATCTGCTGCTAAATTGAGATCTATTTGTTTATCACTTTTTTAACTCTCTATGGGAGACACAGCACTGGGACAATGAGCCATACAGATAATGAGCTGGGAAGAAGAAATGCTGTAAGAAATATCCCCAGCTTCAGGGGATGTAATCTCTCACCACTTTTTTTTTTTAAAACACATTTGTCATACCAAAGGCTGTAACTTAAGGACCACTGGATTTCCAGCCCTTGGGAGACTACATTTAATAACAATAAATAACAACTATTATTATTATTATTATTATTATTATTATTATTATTATTACATGAGAAGCAGAACTCATGAAGCCACATTTCCTATGAGTCTCTGTTCTTTTACCCTCATGTCCATCTCACTACTGTTGCCCCCGGGCAGTCTCTGTCTTTTATGATACCTCTAACTTGCAAAAGATGATACATGCTACGATCACTTTGGAACAAATAAGTTTTCCACATTCCTAAATAACTGAACGCACAAACATGCATAACATAGAAAAAGGCTCCACAGGAAAGAAAAGCCTGGAGTCATGGACTCCATATTGGAGTAAATCCTTTCATTCACCACCAGGACCTATCATACCAGCAGAAAGAACAACCTGCATAGGAAAAAAATGAATGAGTAATAAAGGCAGGTTTATAAAGTCTAGATCTGCTTTGATCAAGCGCTGTTGTACTTAAAACATAGTCAGCTGCTAAGACCTATGGCTTCATTGCCGGTGAAACGAAAGGAATGCCAGAGCAGTGGCAGTAATATAAAGGAAAAGTGATGATTTAAGGGGACAAGACCACATGGAATGAAACAGCTTCACTAGCAACGGGAAAAACCTCCATTCTTGTCAGTCTCAGAGCATAACCTCAGCTCCATCAGGACCAACTCCATTAATGCCTTTAATTTAGTAGGAACTATCAGTGTTTAGCTAGGCCAATGAAAAAGATACCTGTATAAATTTTACTGAGCAGATATAAATTTCCACCTGCCTAGATTTTACAGGCCTAGTAGTAAATCCCACTGTGGATATAAATATTTTTATGAATCAGAATTTTGCCATGGTTTAGTGGTGGGAGACAGAGTTCATCCATGGTTAAAAGTCGCTGAGATCCAACACCAATTAAGAAAGTCAATGTGGAAAGTTAATAGTGCCCTACTTGGGTCTCTGAATTATTTCAAAACTTAGACATAGGGCTCTCTGTCCTCCTCAAAAACACACATCAAACAGATTTCATAAACTTGTGATAGGGCTGGGAAAATCCCTATTCCCTATTCAAATTCCTTTTGGAAGTACTTTAATTTCTGTTTAGCTTCCAGTATCAGAATCTCGTGAAAGCACCCTGTAATATGCATATCTGTAATTCTCTTTTGACGTTAATGTTTATATTAAAACCCTCAAGTTCTTTCCAAATTCAACACTATTAATCCTAAAATACATCTGAAGTTACAGAGGACAGCAGCTAGCTCAAAGCTCAGAAACATAGTGGTATTTTAAGTGGCATTATCATTGCCTTGGGGAATGAAAACATCCCTCTCTCCAGAATCAGCGGTTTCTTATCTAACTGAGACTCCAGTGGGCAGTGTGTGGTCATCTTTTGGCATCCTTAACGTTGGCTTAACATTACACGGAGAGGGGTATTTGAATGATCACTCAAGTCACTCTCGTAAATACTGACTTCATGCTTCTCCATGTGACTGCATGTGCAATACTGAAACAGAGAACTTCAGGAATCAGGACCTATGAGAAGAAAACAAGATATTACAGAACTAGTAACTAATCCTTTCTGGTTTTTTCATGAGAAAATGCTTCAATGTCCAGTTGTGAAAGACTTTTCCAGACCTTTCTAGATCTATTCCTTAGCCCGCAGCTTTTTGCCCTGTGGTAAGAGACAATGCTTTCCCAGTATGTCTAAGTGAGAAACTCTTCTCTCTTCACATCATTATGAAAAAAACTGTAGCAAATCCCATTGATGTTAAACTTGGAAAGGGTTAGCGGGAAAGCAGCACTGCTAGTGTATTTTTTTCCTTTTGTCAGATGATAAAACAGAAATACCCAAAACAGCAGAGAGTCCAAGATCAGATGGCTGATTGTGGCAGTTTCCTCTGAAGAGTCCAATATAAAAATAATGTCTCTTCTTCATGAGCCTACTGTCCCATAATGAAGGCACTCCTTGCAATTGGGAAGATCTCTGTGTTCAGGCAACATGCCAGCTGAAGTTGGCTAAGGGAAGTGCAACTGTTCCTAAGTAACCATTAACACACTCCAGAGTGTGCATTTGTCAGCCAACATATACATCTAATGCGTAGCTGAAGAGCTTTCAGGCTAGGAACATCTTTGAGTGCTTATGAACAGAACTACACCACTGTACTTGCCAGTGTAAATCTAGATGTGGGTCAGCTACACAGTACACAGTGGGGCTCAAGCAAGCATCACCTGTGCGGTGCGACACAGGTGAAAGGAGCCCCACCGAAATCTCTGCTTTGTATGAAATCATCCCATGTACGTGAGTTCGCATACATGTATACGCCTGGATCCCATCAGCATTTTTGAACCACATATGTAATGGTTTCAACTTTTCACCTGACTTCTGGGGACACTGCTTTCTCTGGAATATTCAGAGATTGGGTCCTTGGGACATTATGTGAATCCTCATAATATTAGTATCTCATCCTTGGCTCGTTTCCCAATTTACTATATCACTAGCCGACCTAAAAATTGATAACTTTGTGATACCTATGTGTCTACATGAGACTGTTTCCTTCAGGTCACCCACCCCTGCATGGAGTGCCGTTTGCAGCAGTAGCAGACGTCACTCTAAGGGAGACTGGCTTCTGACAGAGGAGGGCAGACTTACTTACTTCATGCACAGCACTGCTGTCTGTCCTAACGCTCCCACTTTTGCTACTACCAAGAAAAGCTTAGGATTGACATTGAGGGTAATGACTGACAGAGCATGCCAAGCTAATACCAGTAACTTAGCAGCAGGGTGTAAGTGGGCTGGCAGGCTCTAACCTAAAAGGTACATAGCTCCTGCTACGAGTGGTAACTCTCTCTCCTACACAAGGGAGCCGTGGCCATCATTCTTATACCACGTCTTTCTTGGTTGCTAACTGTAGTGGTGCTACATGATATTATTCCTTGGTCGAAGAAATAATATTTCAGATCCCCTGAATGTCCAGAAGGAACCAGTCAAGAGGTGAATATTTTGGTATTCTCTTTCACTGCTTCCATGACTTCACAAGAGAAGCCATAACAAAGCCATATACAAGTCTTGTTCCCATCCCGGTTGCCTTCATCTGTCCATCCCTTCCTATCCCCTTTCTCTCTGTTGTTTTAACAAGACTTCAAAGTCTTTGGTGGCAGAACATCTCTTCCTATGTGCTTGTGCAATAAAGAGAAATGGGCTCCTATCCCAGCTGAAATCTCTGGATGCTGTTTTAGACCATGAAATGCTTTTGGATCTTGGCCCGAAACAGATAGCAGCGTACACAAGGCTGTAATAGCCTAGCTCTGCCTTGTTCTTTTTCACACGTAGCAGTTTCCTTGATCTGATAATTATTGAATGAATGGCCTCTTCCACTCTCAGCCCCCAGCAACCATTATCTTAATTACAGTTAAGCTGGAATCAGTCACAAAAATCCCACAAAAATCAACAACAGCAAGATATAGCTTCAGCACATAGAGCTGTAACCCCACGCATTGAGCCTGAGGTGTTATGTAAATCACCTCAGCGTATTTCACCCCTGCTTTGGGAAAAGTCCACTCAACTTTGGTAAAAGCCTGAAATGCATAAAACATGTTCGTTTGGATGAGGTTAGAGGCATGGTGAAATCACAATCTGTGAGAGGTGGATTTCAAACCATGGCCAGATGGAGTTTCTTCTTTCACCAGTTGGTAAATAACTTACAACCCATTAACTTCTGGTGACTTGTATCTAAAAGGAAAGTTACACATGAAGAGTGAAGATCTGGACTCACAGGGATATTTTAATTTTCCAGCAAGCATAAGAACCTGGCTAGCAGGTTGCTTATTTATGCTTCCATATTCCATATTTGCAGGAGCAGAACAGACCCAGATACAGCACTATTACATGGTTTATTCTGACAATACAATATGTAATGAGTGAAAGAACTTGTTACCAAGGAGATAATTGAACTTGAACAGTGAGAATATCTCACTGTGCCTGTTTTCAGCATCAGTTTTTCTTTTGCTGTGGCTGTGAATTATAACTGGCCACATTTTTATAATAGCAAACTAAGGTCTTTATCCTATTTTGTGGGACAGATTCCGTAGTCTAACATATTACGCTAACACGGATTTTATGCAAGGCTTGACCTGCTATATATTAATGATATTTTTTTAAAAAACAAAAGACAATTTGAAAATAGAATATCAGTAATAAAGGGCAGTTTACCAACATGCCAAAAAAGAGTAAGACCAATCTAATATTAGTCCAGGCATCATCATACGAAAAATCAAAGAGTGTATAGAAAACCTTTTGGAGGAGGCAGGAGTGGTACACATTCATATCATGTAGTGAAAGGTCTCCTGATACCTGTCTGGCCAAACTTTATTGTCAGGTTAACCTCCGGTCTTATTACTTTAAACTCTATTACCCTCTACTTACCAATACATTTTTCTAGGCCTCTTTGATAACTACTTTTAGCATATTATCTATAGATGGAATCTCTTTGACTTTTTTTCCTTCTCTTTTTTTTTCAAAAACAGCTTCAAAACAACAAACTTCTGAGACATGCATATCACATAGAGTGTAACAAATTGATTAAATTGCCGCCTTCTCAGTCTATATCAAAGCACAAAGACTAAGTATATATGACAATTACTTTTAATCTTTCATTGATGTTTGATATTTGGCTGTTCACCATGTGGAGGGATGTCCCCATTTGCCTTATTGTTTCCTGTCCTATTTGTTGAAGGTGAAGCAATCAAACCCAGGTTTTTTTCACTATCAGCTGCAGCCTGTATCCTACACTTCAGTGCTCCAAAGTTTATATATCAACAAATTCCCCCCACACATGCACAGGTTGGGAATAACTGAAGAGAACAGCCTAAAGGTTTGTCTTCAGTTATTGCCTTAAAAATTTTCTTCCCACTTGCTGAAGCTTCTAGGAGTATATTTTTAAATGGTAGTTACTATTAAGGCTATGCATATTCATCTTCCAAAATGAGGAGTGCCAACTGACGACATTTTCGTCCTCAAGGGCTCCCACCATGCCCTTGAAGACTGACCATCCTTCAGACCCAGTGGATACATTTTGGTGCCAGTTCTCCTTAATCAGTTGCAGTCTGAATATGCTATGCTGGTAAATGCTGGTAGAATGAGCAAGATAGCCCAGCTCTTTCTGACTGCAGGGAGTAAGCAGTGCTCCCAGGAGCAGCTTGGTTGGTGACCCTGGGAGAAGCAGCCCCCAGAGAAACCTGGTACTTTTGAATAGCCATCAGAGGGAGGAGCAGGGGATGGGAGGCTTGGCCAGGGCATCTCTGCCCACAGCCTGCACTCTTCTGCTTCTCCCCATGCTGGGGTCATTCATTTAGATTTCTTTCCAGCCTCTAGGAGGTTGTTCTAAGTTTCAGAAGTCCAATACTTTTTTTTCTCTTTTTCTGAAGAATCACTGGCAGTCATCCAGATGCAGAACTGAAAGTCAATGTCTCTTTTGTTCCAAGAAGAAACATCCATACCTTCTGCAAAGCCTTCCCTAGTGCTGCCATGCTAGGAAAAGACATACAATGCCTACTTTTCCTGAATACTTGTTTCTCATCCAGTTTCTCTCTCCTCCAATAAACTGGTAACCTCACAGGATCGTTCTCTAACTGTAGGTACAGAGTTTATTATAAGAGACAAGGAGATTTGCTTTGCAAGACATAGGAAAGCAGTAAATAGCTGTGGAGTCTTGCACAGGGATCAGTCTGTCCTCTGCCCAAAGGAGGTATCAAGAACAGGTGGGGAGCATCATTTAGTTCACTCACCACAAAACCTGTATCGGTACGCACGAATGGAAGAGCAGCACAGAGGCAGAGCAAGTTTCACCCTACAGAGATGTGATAGCATATATACTCTCTAGAGGCTTACTGAAGGCAGAGCACCTCTTAGTGCTCTCCGCCCCATGTTTGAGGGTAGGCTCTGTATGACAAGAGACATGGCTGCTTAACCATTTGCTTTAGTTTGGCTTGACATTCTGTGCTGTGCCTGTTAGAGGTGGGAGATGTTTGGTGTGGTCTGAATGCAATAGAGGAGCCAGAGCTAAGCAGAGACCTCTGAGTTTTTCCTGAGCCTCCTCAGCTCTGTGCGACTGCACTACTAACAGTCAGGAGTGATGCTCACACCTCCCAAGACCTTGACTGCTTCTGCTTATTTTATTTTCAAGCTCGTTAAGGCAGATGGGAATAAGTTCCTTGCCAAGATAAAACCTATTAACTGGGGTCATTCTATCACTGCTTTATTGTCTTGAGTACCCACTAATCTTCAAGCAGCTTCACAAATGCGTCCCACTCCATAGCTATTGAAACTTAACTAGCCAGTGAGTCTTCAAGTGATAAAGATGGGAGAGACAAAAAAAGATGACACGACTTCTTCCTTTTTTTTTTCTCTCCAGATTCATAACAGTGAAACTGAGACAAGAATTTAAGTCAGTGGAGTCACTTTCTTTTTAGATTTTTCTAATGCAGGGGTTTTTTTTCCTCTTCATCAGTTAAATGGCTAAGAAAAACAGGTTGTTGATGTACTTGTGAGAGTGCTGCACACAAAGTATATTCTGATATCATCTTTCAGTCTCACCAGAGAACATTTGTCATCACTTCTGATGAAATAGAATTAAATTGTGGTCTGCATCTAAGGCATCAGCTGAAAAATAAAAACGTGGAAATTCATGCAGAAAATACTAGTATCAACATTAGCATGCTGAAGAATGCAATGATGCAGTGACTTTGTACAGACAGAAATACGATATAGTCTCTGCAGAAACCTCTTATTGTCCCCATACAAATTAAAGAGAGATTGGAGGAGTGTGTGGTTATGGAAGTAACAGTAAAATAAGGGTAGTGTAATAATTCTAATTCCCAAATGAAATATGGGAAAACTTAGTTTCTATATTTAATGAAATGAAATTATTCTGATTTTAGCTACCTTTAGTTTTTGTTAGCAGTAGGGAAAAAACAAACCTCAAAATGAAAATGTTGTGCTCAGTTCCCCCCTGATTTCCAGTTTTTGGCCACACTGCGCTATTAAAATTTTGCCCAACCAACAAGTCTCTTTTCTCCCCTCCATTTCTGACCTCCTTTTTCCCCAGATCAGTAATTATGCTGTCAGTTGCTTCCCATTCCTCTCCTAGGTATTTTCTCAAGGCTTGTCCACACTACAGAAATTTATGATACAAAGAGCTGTGCCGGGCTTCTAAGGATGCTTGTAAAACACTTCACATCCATACGCCAAAGTGCTCCAAGTGGTTTGTATTTCTGCCAAAAAACACTTGGATTTTTCTTGTGTTCAGCAAGGGCTAAACTTGGCTTGAGGCCAGTAGGGACAGCAGTAAAGGAGGTAGGACGCAGCACTCGTGCTGCAGCCCCAGAGGGGCACTCGGTACTGTCCCAGAATCCACCCTCTGTCAGAGCTACCCTGGGAATGGGAGATGGCTGCCCAAGGGGCTCTGCAGCTGAAAAGCTTTGGGGATGCAAGCAGAAATGCTCTTCTTCGGCGTCGCAGTCGGCAGGATACCGCTGGATATAACAAATAGCTTGCATTTAAACCACGGAACCAGGATAAGCTTAACGGGAACCCTTCTAATTACCAGGGTATTAGTAAAGGAGTGAGAAAATGACACAGGTAACAGAAGGGATTGCTGCTGCTCACCCCGCTGCCCTGCCTGTCCTCCTCAGCCTCACACGCAGCGCTCTCCCTACCCTCCTTTCAGGCAGGATCTAGGAAAGCAACATGAAGAAAAGGGGGAGGAAGGGGGGGGACGACTCACTTTCAAAATAGCAGCAAAGAGCTCCTCTGCAAAGTGTGACTGGAGGTATAAAAGATACAGCTGGCAGCTTACACTGCCTGCCTGAAATAATGAGAGTCGAGTTGTAGAAGCAGGCTACCTAAAATGGGCATTATTAGTTTTCTTTATTAGGGACTGGGTGGGAGAGCGGGGACAAGCAGCACTTCCCCGTGGTTTGTTCCTGTCACTTGACAGCTTTTTTGTCCTTGAGAGATTCTCTCGAGGGGCAAGGAGTACACACGGGCTCCAAGTCACTCCGGGGTGGAGAGAGGAGGGGTTGAAGCTCAGCGTTTCAAGGGAAACGTGTCTGCAGCAAATTTGATTGTTTAAAAATAATCTAGAATAATTTTGTCAGGGAAGTAAGATTCAATTGTAGAGAAGGATTTAAACTTAAATTGGAAGGGATTTTAAGCGTCATTACTAAATTCCCCACATAATGCATTAGGCGCAGCACAAGGAATCCTGATTTAACCTAACGATGAGCAGACTGACCAGATTTTCAAAGTGAAATAATGGGATTCCTGCAGGGGAAGGAGCTGGGTTCGTTCACAGAGATTTGGGGTGAAAAGCAGCACAAAAAAAGGAAGAGACAGAAAGTTTGTCTCTATTGCTCTACCTTTTCTCCACTCCATTTGTGAGAGGCACAAATTCCTCCCTGGGTAAGCCCCGTGACAGCAAATAACAAGGAGCAATGTTGATGAGGGCAGTCAGCAACGCTGGGCTTGCTGTACTGGTGTGATTAGCTGGGCAAGAGGCATTCCAAGGGATGGAGGTTGCCCATCACAAGAATTGTAGTGCTTTTAAATCCCTGTCCAAGGGCTGGGGCTGCATGATGGGGGGACGAGATACACTGGGCAGTACCCCCACAGGCACACACATACCCACAGTGCACTCGCATAGTCTGACCCACGTCCTCCTCACTCTCTTGTACGGGTCACTCCCCTACAAAAGGCTTATTTCACTGGCTAAGAGATTCATCGTATTCTTTCCATGTTAACTATCAGGAAGTCTCAATCTCGTGTGTGCTGACATCTTGCATCAATCTCAGCCACCCTGAGATGTTTCACAAAGCAGAACTGTTGGGTTTTGGCCAACCCTGCTCAGAAGCCCTGCCTGAGGGCACAGGACATCCTCAACTTACCAGCAGCTGGGACATAGCAAGGGCTTCTCCAGCTTTTTCTTCTTTCCTGCATCATTTGAAGCAAGGCCTTCTAACCTAGCAGGATGTCTGTTAGTTGAAAAAACCATCCCCCAAGGAAAATGCTCTTCTTCCTCTTCCCTATGTTCCGTTTCTCAGATGAGCCTCTCCTCCCAGGCTCTCAATGACCCTGAGCACTCTTGTTCTCTCCAAAATTATTGCTCCTTGCTCTCCTGCACAGGAGAGATCTTGCCAAAGTCCAGGATTGGTAGCAGAGAACACCTCCATATGGTTTACATACCTTATATGATCCACCACTTGGGTTAGTTGCATAGGATATTTGTACATCTTAGATTATAAGCTTTTTCCAATCAGGAACAGAATTTTAATGTGGTTTTTTTTCTCCTATAAAAGTCCTCTATTGCAAATAAATAATGAAAACCTTGAACCCCCTACACTGATCTGGGGCAATTTAATAGCTAAAAAGAGTAAGGCCAGGCTCAAAAGGGAACTTTCAGTTTCTACAACAGATGAAAACCACGTGTGGGTCTGATGGGACAAGCTGGGAATACAGGCAAATGAGAAGGAATCATGTTCAAGACATAGGACATTTCAATATTCACAGTATCAAGGAATCTAGTTATGTAAATCTGTCTGAGGGATGCAAAAGCACGAGCTCAGAAGGGAAATTAGACCAACCTTTCTGTGATGCAATGTAAAATGTTCAACTGTAGCAACATTACTACACTTTTGGAAATGCAAAAGTTTAGACTCAGAATTCAGACAAAAGTTTATTCTTTTCTCATTATGAGCAATGGGGATGTCAGAGCGGATACAGTTTTCTGTTCTCTTTCAAGAAATCTCTGAAGTCATATCAAGAAAAAAACTGAACCAGTTATAGAAGTTTAGGATCCTGATTTAAGCTTCCTCAAAACAAATTATTTTTACAGAAATAAGTATTTATGAAAAAGCAAAGGGCAAAGTGGGTGGAGTGTTGATTAGATATTTACACATAAACAGCTATTTATACCTTTACTAGCTAACCTACTGTATTGTCCTTCTATATCACTGCTAGCCCCTAGGTGACTTCCAGCAAGCATACTCAGACAGAGAGCACCGTTCTACAAGGCCTGGAACTTGGCTTTGGTGCTAGAATGCCATATGTTCTTACACCAAAATTGCCTCAGAGATTAATGTCGTTTGCAAAAGGCGGTGCAGAATTCTTCCTGATAGACCATCAGACTAACACCAGCTTATCCTTATCAGAAAACATTATGCTGTTAGAATATTGTTTCCCTGAAGACACTCTGAGGCTCACCGTGAAGGATGCTGTATTAGTACGACTGTCTTTATAAATGTGTTTGAATCTTGGAGTGTCCCAGGCAAATTCAATATTTGATTAGAAAAGAGATACTCTGTTATCTGCAATGTGGACCCACTGGCTCAGAAAAACAAAATGCCAAAACAATGTTGTCTCAATTACTGGAGGACTGCACAAATGCCTTCCAAGGACACAAAAAAAGAGCAACAGTCCTTGGAGAAGCTAGAGGCATAGTTCTCATTTTAGGATCTTTTTTTAAAAAAATTTCTCCCACATTTACTGCTGACATTAGAAAAAAAGGGTTATTTCTTGTAAAATGAAACATCTAGTTCAACTTACTTAAAAAGATGTGTTCCACTTTGGTTTGGGTGCTCTTACTTATTTGAGGCAAAGCTGAATAAATGTATTTACCAAACATTAAAATATTGCAACCTTTATCAACTAAAATTGCACATCAAATTCAGCGCAGCTTCCTGCAAAGGTTTAGCTGTACTCAGAAATGCATTTTGCAGCAAATGCCATTTGACGACAACAAACATTCTCAACTCAGCATAGCTCCATTGTTCCTTCCTTAGCTATCATCACTGAGAACACCAGTTCACACATTATCAGATATTATGAAATGAGAGATGCCCAAAATATCAAGAGATTCGGTCGGTCTCTCTTGCTCTTCAGCTGGCGATAGAGGGAATCCAGCCATGGCACAGTCGGGATAACAATAGATTTTCAGCAAAGTAGGCTGCTGTGCCAAAGCCCTGGAGATCTTCCTGACCACTCATGCTGCTCGTGCTGCCAAGGTGCCAGTGGGAGGTCTGGGGTGAAGGTCCCCCCAGAAGAACACAGCCTGTCCCCTCATCCAGCGGGGGAAGGAGCCTCCCTGCCCACGGCTCCCTTTCATCCTATCCCCGCCCATTCCAGTGACAGGAGAGGACGTTGGCCTGGCCCCACTTTTTTTCAGCCTTCTGGTAGCATAACTCTGGTTTTGCTATGCAGCTGAGAAGCTCTATGTTGGCGCTGCGCCAGGCACGCTGTATTGCTATGCTTTGGAGGTTTTCACAAGGATGAAAGAAAGCATTTAGGGAGGTTCCAGAAACGATGCTGATGGCTGCCATGCTAATGCTTGTAATGAATTCTAAATTGGTAATGGGACCACTTATGGATAACTAAAGGCTTATTCACTCCCCTGGATATCTGCTTTTTTTCCTTTACCACTTTTTGCTGGATTTAGTGCCAGTATTCACTTTGCACTTTCTCTTTTCCTCTTTTTCAGTTCTTTTACTTTCCTACCGTCATTTCTCATGCTGTACTTTTCCTCTAAAAATTATCACCTCTAAGGCTCTCCCCTTATTCTAGTGGCCTTCCTGCAGCAAATGCATGTCCTGCAAATCTCTAGGTACCACTGCTAGTTGTCTTCCCTTATGGGACTAATCACTCAAGTTTGCTTGATTTTGAAACAACACAATGCGGATAATAACACTTCTATGAGCATATCATTTCATTTTACATCTACTGGATAATGCAAACTGCATTCGTACCACCTAGAGATAGGTGGTATAATAACAAGTGGTAAAATAATAGGTGGTATAATAACGAAGGCTTGCATTAATGGGCAGCAATCATAAGTGACACAGACCTGTAGTTTCTGGCTGATGCAGGTTTAAATGATGTTGGTGTTGATTGTGGTGTGTCTTATTGCCTTAGGAGATACGTGTTAAGTATAAAGGTTTGCAGTTAAAATTCTGTGAGGCACAAGGCTCCTCTGGAACATCTATCATGTCAGCAGAACAGCTAAAGTGTAACTGGTCAAAAAAACCCGACACTATAAAAATGACATCTATCATGTACTGTATTTATTTTCCCCTGGTGATTTCCAGATTAAATCTGCTCAGTTTACAAATCAAAAGAGACTTTTTTTTAACTGCTTTTTTATCCAACAGTCTATGTTCCCTGTTCAGCCTCTGCCTAAAAAAAAAGAAAATTAAACTATGTTCTTTCTACTATGTTCCATACATCATTTTCCATCCACTCACAATAAAATTTCTCCAGCTAAAATACAGGTTGTATTTGTACTGACATGGAATGAATCAGAACAAACCATATCTCACTCACTGTTCAGATCAAAGTAAAACGTGTTTTTTCTCCCCAGTAAGCTACATACATATATAGATGACATGGGGTGATCAAACTGGTCACTTTTACTATGGCAAACTGAACAACATTCCATACTAAATATATAGCTAACTATGTGTTACACATCTATCTATACACACACACACGTATATGTGTAGGCATGTATGCACGCATGTATAATACACACCTGTATACAGCTACACATATAAATGTGCATATGCTCTCAAACACAGTCCTAAACAAAGGGTGTCAACAACATTATATATCCTTTAAACACTTGTGCTGATATCTCTCTGAAATGTCCATCCACCTATTGGGAAATTGGGGAAAGGACAGTACTAGACTTTACTAGCATCAAATGACTGCAGCCTCACACAGCTCTATCTGTGTTGAAAAGCATAAGGATTATTTGCATCATTTCCTAACCCTTTCCTCTATCTCCTATTTGCTCACCTATATTTCATTGACTCTCCCTTTTGACATGGCTGAACTGTGTCAAACTGTGAATCTTCTCAATTTATAATGGGTAATACAGTTACCTAGCTCTTGGTATCTGTTCATAGCATAAGAATAAGGATGTTATACACAGTGTTATATTGCAGAACTGACATGTCTATTTAGCAGGCATTTTTCCAAACGCAAAGGAATACAATTTCAAACAAAAACTACTATAAAGAAATGCTGTTTTTAAAATGGCAGGATTATGGAGACATCAAGAAATGCAGAGATAAAGTTGATATTTTAAGTTAACATTTAGCTCTACTTCATCTTAACCATTAATCGCTAGGATGGCAATCAGATCATCTCATGAATGGAGTATAGCCAAATGGAGGTGAATCTGAGCAAGGCAAAGGTCATGCAGGTAAATAGAATAAACTTTGTGGAATGTACTTTGCCATGATTGAGTGCACTTTGGTTGAAAGTATGTGTCAGCAGTCGGTCAACCTGATTCACGGTTTTGGACCATTTGCTTGTATCAGGTTCCTTCACAACTTTATTTGTGAAGTGTCTTTTCTATTAACACTATTTGGTAATGTAAATCTGGCGGTGATTCCTCCCTCCATCACATCCCAGAGGAAAATGACATCTGTCATCCGTCCTCTTGTCCCATCACAACTTTATTGCAGGAAGTTACCTGGACAGGAAATTATCAGTCCTTAGGAAGGCTAATTACAAAAAAAAGCTGAAGCATGTGTCCTCAATCATGTAACCTACCATGAGCACATCTAACCTATTTTCCACTCCTTGTGTTGGGCCATAGTCTTTATCTTCCAGACAACTCTTGGCATGGAATCAAGGTAACTAAAAAAATCACCTAAAGCTCTCAAATGATAACTTACGTGTGGTAGTTCTGTTCTTCAGACAAAAGGGCGATAGAGGTAAAGCTTGCCTATACAGGAGACAGAACATTTTAGGGGTGTCTACAAGACTATGACATAAACTACCACATAAAATAATGGCCTTTACAAATCTTGCCACTTTCTGCTACAACTGCATGTGATCAATGTTAATCGTTTCATTTAATGAAGTGCTGGAAGGTGAAGGGGAGAACAGGAGCTGAGATAGAATTTAAGCCTCAATTTGTCTATATCAGTGGCAGTTGGCTTACAATATGGTCTCCTTTTAAGTCTTAATGTATTTGTGTCAGTTAATAAATTTGCTGTAGAAACCTACAATAAAACTGAATTAAGGTTGACAGCGTATATCTGAAATCTATACTAAAACATATTCTTATACTGTTAGAAATTAAAACTGTATGGGAAACGGTTTAACCATCATGAAAAAGGTCAAAATTTTGTAATCTCTTTCTGCCCCAAATCAAGAAAAAATTGAGATCTCAAGGATATTCAGTAAAATCCAGCTCAATTTAAACAATTCAGCCAACAATTTAATCTATTTCAACCAATCACCTTATTTAAAACATTTGATTTAATTAAATTAAATTTGCAACTGAAAAATTATTTTGACTCATAAAAAGATTTATTCTGTTGTTTACTAGACAAAGAGCCCTGATTTGCAATTTTTGAAACTGTCAAATTCTTGTCAAAACAGAATCTTCCACAAGAAATGGTTCTGATGGATAGAAAATCCTGCTCAGAATTTTTTTGACCAACTCCACTGTATTTTTCTACCCAAAACCATCATGCACAACATAATCAAAGTATAGCTTAAAAGTACAAAATATATATAAATAAAAAATGTTAGAAGTTAATTAACTGGCTATGGACAGTGGAGGAACACAATCAACCTCATCTCTGATCATCGAAATCGTGCAATAACCTCAGGTTACGGCTCAGGCATTTGTCTGGATCATCACCTTCAGCGGACCGTTTATTTAAAGGAACGCTTCTCAAGGACACATGAAAGTACCTTTCTCTTTCTCTTTCTGGTGGCTGAGGTGTCCACGCTGGGCTTCCTCACAATTCCCTGCCCTCCCCTGGAGGAACATACCCCCAACACGTGCTCTCCTCTGCCACACTCTAAACATACACCCGCACACTCACCCCTCCTTATCCTGCCCTCCTTGCCTCTGCTCAGAATAGATGCAGTACAGTAAGCACACGGCTAGCCTTTGAACTAACAATAAAAAAACAGAGCTGAAACTTACTTTCATTAGAAGCTGGTGCAATTTTTTTTTTCCCCAGCAAAACACAAAGAATGGTTCTTTTTCAAAATGGCTGCTATTTCTCACTGCCTTCGGCAAGACTGATGCTAAGCCATGTATAAAGACAGAGGCTTCCTACGCTGAAATAGGAAAGGGTTTTCAGAATGATGTTCATAAAAAGGAATTAAATGTTGAAGTGTGTATCTGCTCGGGTAAGTGTAGTCACAGATTTATTTTGGCTGTACTCCAAGCTGGGAAGTTGTGAGTGTGCTTTGGCTCAGCAGCCGGGGAGGCAAATTAGCAGAGTGCTAATATACCCTGCCTTTCAGCCTACTGCTTCAGGTACAACACTAGACCAGGCTGACTCATGTTTGGAAAGCTCAGAAAGAAAGATGAGAGAACAGGAAAATCTGGCTACTGTTGACTCTCAGCTGTGAACACAAAGAGGTCAACAAATTAGTTCCAGAATAATAATAAAAAAAACCCCCACACTGATCTGGTAATGAATTTACTGCAAATTTTACTGTACTGCAAATATTCACAAGTAGCAGCATGTTAACATTCATAAGCAGTATCGTGTTAATATTCATAAATAGCATCATGTCTACTTAAAGTAATTAAAGAAATCTAAGTGGTGAAATTCTTAGAGTTTTAACATGTCAGGTGTTAGGCAACTTAATGGATAGCAGTAATTGTGCCCCAGCTTTTATTGTCAAGTGGTGAGATGGTGAAGATCTCATTGCACCTGCAGGTGGGAATGCCGGTAGGACATGAGTTCAAAGATGACAAACAGCAGCCTCACAGTGACCAGCTCTCTTAATACCGTCTGAGGTATCCCACAAAATCCCATACGTCCAGCTTATCTAGGCAGCCCTTAACTTGATCGTCCTCTCCCAGTCCTTGCTATGAGACATGGAGACCTGGGAGACCTGAGAGCACTTCATCCCTTGACTGTTCCTTGCACATTCTTTTTTTTTTGTGCTGACATACTTGAAGTTTGTAATTAAGTCCTTTCCCTGTCTCTTTTCCTTATGGAAAACATATCATGATTTTGTAGTCTTTCCTGGAAAGTAAGGTTCTCCACATTCTGGGTTATGCTCATCCTTCTACTTTTAGCTAGTCCACATCATTCCTGAAATTTAACGCCTAGAACTGCACTCAGCCCACCAAATGAAACCCTAGTTTGAGATTTCAATGCTTTTTTTTTTCCCCCCTTTGCATAATATATTTAGATTTCATGGTATTCAAATGAGAAAAAGGCTATGCAGGACTGATTCTGTGCAGTGGAACTCCAAGGACAATTCCTACTGGTTTAAAACTCAAGCTTGGGGTCTCTAGGAGTGGCTTCAGATGTCCTCCTGTGTTATTACTAGTTGACAAGCTTAACCTACTTCCTACTTTCTCTAAGATTTAGAGGCAGCCAAATGCACATCCGCTACCTGGATGAAACAGTATGATGAACAGCTATAAGTGTGGCTCAGTTTAATCCTCTTGACCTAAGGCTGAGACTGTATCACTGCGAAGTTACCACTAGCTCAATAAAGCCCACTGCAGAAACTTAGTTTATTTTTCCCAGACCAGAACTGGGTGAAAGTTGACTTACCAAGCATTGAAAGTAAAGATTAAGATGAGGTTAAGAGGAAATATGGGTATACACCTAACCTTTTATCTTTCTTTTGCTTTTCTGTGTTCTTTGAAAGAACGAATAAATACCTCAATTTGAGTCATTTTTACCCAGTGTGCTGATCACAGACTCTTTGGCAGGAAGGATTTTGCTTTAGCCAGATATGACTGTGTCCATAATGCTAACACAGCCGAGAATACAGAGCTACGGGACTGTAAGGCTTCTTTTGTGAGGGGTAAAGGAAGCAAAGCCTGTCTCTTGATAAATATCCTAGCAGGATCTAAAGCACAGTTTGTCATGCAACCATGACAACATGCTTGGATTTTCTGTACCAGGTACTTAAAAGAAACCTAGGCTAGTTTGTACCCAGTCCATAAAGTTCAAACCCATTTTTCTATGCTTTGTAAGAATTGCATAAACAGTTTTCTGAGTTTCTACTTGCTGTTGTGTTTTGATATAATACAAATAATACAGGTGGGTGCATCAGAATGCAGATGCAAAGACCTTCATGGTGGAGAGATAATGGTGTGATACGATAGCAGTATCAGTGCTGATTCAGAGCTGTATGCAGCGCCCAGCATCACTGGGTAGTCCGCAGAAGCAGATTATTTGGTAGAGGAGCCATGCTCCCGTCTTCGGTTGACACATACAGCTGGGGCTGTTTAGTGGAAGAAATAGACCTCTTTCATCCCCTCAGCAACCTTCCCTAGAGGTCGTACACTTTATATTTCCCACTGAGAACAAATTACAGACCTCCTCAAGTCTCTTTCCTTTATGTAATATTATTATATTTCAGGGGATGTCGCCATATAAATGAACCATAAAAAAAGAGACAGAAAAAGTTATTATGCACACCTACCTGATCTCCAAACATTAGCAGTTTGAGGTTTGTGGTTCTCTTTTCTCAGACTAATACAAAATTCAGTTTTTACAGTTGCTTCTGTGGGTGGAAGGATGCAAAAGATGTGAGTAAAGCAGGCTTCCTAACAAATGTTCTTGAGATTCAGTATACTTTAATCTCTGTTAGGAGTTAGAAAATCTCCTTAATTTTCCTTTGTTGTTGAGCAATTTATGTTTTCTTCAGTACAAGATGAAAAGATGGCAAAGTCTGAGAGCAACAGCAATGAAAAAAACATAGTCTTTAAAGCTGAGTTTCATAGCCTCAGCCATCTTGAGGGCCTTTGTTTTATTTGCCCTTTTAGTATATTAAGTCTTAAGGGATTATCATTTCTAGCAACACTATAAATGTGACAATTTTTCTACACTGTGGTTTTACTAGTGGAAAATGTGAAGATGGTTTTGGCAATGGTTGAACAGCATGTGACTGGATAGACAGTACAGAGAAGTCTATGACACATCTGCATCAGCCAGAATAGCAAAATAAGCATTGAAGCATCAATGATAAAAAACTCTGTAAGCAAATAAATCATTGAGGACTGAATTATTATTCAGTTCGAACATCAAAGGACCCACAAGTCAAGGAAAATGTCTGGATTTAATATTTTTGAAAGGAAGTCTTATTGCTGCTGACTTTAGAAATTAATTTCTGAATAGAAAAACACCAGAGATGTGAAACTTGTAGAGACAGGAGTTCTTGTGATCACACTACGGACTGTGTGAAAGGATACTGGAAGTGGAAAGGAGAATAATTTTGCTGTTCATCCTGCCTCAACCTTAGAAGGAAAGAATGTCTACTTTTGATCCAATGTTTGCTGTTTACTCCTGGTTTGTTTTGGTTTTTTTTAAAGCCATACTGGATAACAGAAAACTACCTACCTAGAAGAGATTTGAAAATGTGTGCATGTACTTCTACCAGAGGCAATAGTGGTTTAATTTTTTAAGACAAATCCTGTGACTTAATTGCTTTTATAGCTTTACAAAGTAATACAAATTGACAAAAAAAATCTAGTGTCTGCATCTATCTCCTTCAGACCATGCTTTCCACACCATAGCTTCAGCTGAAGCATTTCTTATGTTTTCTGTATACATGCCAACAAAAAACCCTGACAACTCAGGTGATGAGATGGGAAAAATTATTCAAAGAGAGCCTGTAGTGCTCGGAAGGTGCTCATATTTACTGTTGGCTTCTCAATTAGAAAAATGTAAATTTCAGTCAGATTGTGAGACTGAACTTAATTGTTTTGTCATTATACAAGTTTTTTCTTCCCTATGATGCAAACCTGTCCTCTGTTCCAGCCTTGTGAACAGAGGGAAGTAGGAATTTTAAAATCTTCTATACCTGCAGTAAGTACCAGATATGTGGAGTGAAGATGGAAGAGGAACTGAAGATCTAACAGGCTTGCGTGTATCTTAAAGACTTGAGATTAAAGTGGTTTATTTAAAATAAATGTTACAATAAAGTAATACAAAATTGTAGCAGAGGTTTTCAAGCCTCTTTATGGGTGTTCTGCTGTGTTTATTCAGTTAGCTACCAAAAGCTTTTTATATGGATTTATGTGCAAGGGTTTTTTTTAAAGAAAATTTTCTTTGGCAATTCCAAGTTGTCCGTTTTTATTAAAACCTCAGCAGAGTGTTCCAACAATAACTGTAATGCAAGTACTTATCAGAACTCTAACAGCATAAGTCAACATTTATTAAGTTTCAAGTACTATGTAATAGTGGATTGCTGAAAATTCCTGTCTTAAGTTTTGTTTTTTCACTAACTTTTCTGAAATTTGGGATTTTAAAAATTTAAGAATACACAGGACAGCATCTACTCAATTTACAGAGCCTCCTTTTCCTGGTTGTCTTAACAGGTTCATTCAACTATAACATCTTCCGTAGTATCATTCTCATAAGTCAAGTCTTACCAGGCTAGATATACTCTCAAGGATAAACTGTACACAATCCCTCTTCACCATCCTTCTTGAAGATGAAGAATAACTTCCTACTTTCACTCCCTCTGCCAAGTTTAAAGCTAGCCTCATTAGCTCAGGAATTATTTTTCTTCTTTGTTTACATAGTGCTCGGAACAAAAAGGCCCTAAACTCAGCAGGGGCCTGGTAAGCAGTGTCAATAATACAGGCACGTCAAAAGAGGTTTTGCTAAGAAGCTCATTATTAAGCTGCACTTATGTTCCACCTTCCATGGAAATTTTGAACAGCCTCTTATTACCATCATTAATATCTTTTGGATGGGAAGAAGAGCAGGAGGGGGGAAAAACAGCCCACAGTTTTAGTACTTCATTTATCTAATACTGAGTTATTTAGGTTTAAATACCTTGACATTTCACCGCATTATGCACACAGTGTAAGAAGTAGAGAAAGATGGACAAAAAAACATGCAGAGAAGAAAGTAAGCGATGAGAGGGAATGAAAACAGAGCATTTAATGAATATGAGCTTCTTTTGATTATCTTGTGACCAATTTTTAGAATTGGATCAGAATGAAGACCCCATTTTGCTAAATGTCATATGAACACATAGGCACTCACAGAGAAGGATAAAGTGGGAGGGGGCTTCTTTCCTTGAAGAACATATAGACTAATTAAAGTTCAGTTTGGTAACACTAGAACTACAAGGAAGCTTATTCTTTTCCCTTGAAGCATTAAGCAGTTCTAGAAACACCTCCAGGATGCCTGAAGAGACCATGAGTCTGAGCAACAGAAAGAAAAACTTCATTAATGTTTCCATTTCCATTTATTGACCTAAGAGGAAAAGTTGAGAGAAAGGCCGGAGGCTCAAAGCAGAGGAGCAACCTGTAAAGGAGAGAAGGCATGAGAAGTATATGCTGGAGTAGGACGCTATGGCTGTTTCATGTCTAAAGCATCTAGAACAAGAAGATGCCATCTTTGGAAGTAGGGGAAGAAAAAAAGAGAGAGGTTTTGCCCTTCTGTTGTTTTTTTTTAACCTGTTAACAGAGAAGGTAATTGACTTTTTTTTCTTTAGCAAGGAGATCCCAGCTTTGCATCACTGAGAATTATTGTTCAAATGTGAACTAGACTGCTTGAAAAAAACATTTTAGCTAAGCAGCTTTTGCAGTTTTGGTCCACACCTTACTTATGATGTTACTTAACATTAGTTTTAACACAAAGCTAGAATAGATTGCCTACTTTTATCAAAAGCCAAAAATAACACAGCACTCAGTATTTTTCTGTGCAAATATTATTAAAGCTGGGGGAAGGAGGGAAATAAAACTGACCTGAGCAGAATGAAAAATCATGCTGCAATTAAAGAGACTCAGTTGCGGTAGAGAGAGAAAATAAGAAAAGGAAAAATACAGTAGCATGTAAGAAATAAACAGCAATTAGTGAATGAGACTATTGCTGCTTAAAATTGGTATTTAAAACTTGGACGAAGATCAAGCAACTTTCTTGCAGCTTTCCTATATTAATATGTACAATAAAACTTCATATCAGCAAACTGCAGCATAAAGAAGTTAACGTGTTATGCTACCACTAAAATAGCATGAAAAAGTCTTGGAGGGGAAAAGAAAGGAATCTGGGGGAGAAAGGTTTCTGCAGTTACACAAAATAATTTATTTTGTCTCGTGTGTATTTGGCAATGAAGATTTAAAATTTAACAATGACAAGGACTGTTGGTACTGTAGTTAATGTTCTAAGTAGAGGTGCTTATACTACTTAGGTTTCTGTTTATTAACGTTAGAACTCTGTTATTACATACAGAGACACAGACAAATCCTGTAGAGTAACAACATGTCTGGTATAAAACTGTATTTCTGGTAAAATAAGAATGCTTCTCAAAGCATACTTTATTCATTTTTAAAATGTTATAAATGCCCTCTGTTTCAGAGCTAGAAGTTATATTAATATTAATCTAAAATGTTCCTAACATTCCTTTTGCTTAAAACAACAAAAGTGGGAAGAATTCAGTTGCTGTAATGCATAATAATACACCTGTCCCCAAAACGTCTTTCATAAAAATTTTTTGTGAGCTAGCAAAGCCCCCACTCTCTCTGGAAATTGTTTCAAAGCCCATCCTGTGTGCAGGCCTGCTTTAGTTGACATTTATGTGATTCTCTTCATGGACATTGTAGGGAGGTCATGCTGCAAAATCCAAGTGTTTGTTTTTCATTGCTAATAGCAGAGAGGTTTTAAACATGAAGCAATCGCTCACTCCTTCAGGAAAGATAATTTATCTCTTCCCTTAGCACAGTCAGATCCTGGAGACTTGCCACTTCAATTCTCTGGGACTTTACAACCCACACTACAATATTCAAATAAAATCTTATTGTATTGTGAAAAGAAGGGGGGGGGGGAAAGAAACTGTGTTAGCACTGATTAAAGTTGAAACTTCAGTTCTGTGAATGTCAGGAAATTCAAAATAGCTTCTAACAATATCTTCATCCTGCTTCAGTGCGTGAACATGTAAATGCTTTTTTGCAGACAGCTGTGTGTTCATGTAACAAAATACTTTTACATTGTTTGAAAATAAACTAATTTCAAGGCGATCCGGGTCTCACGTTCAAAGAAAATCCTCAGAAACGTGTCTAACTTTTCCTTTTTAATCAGCACAGTGAAGCTCTGTTGTTCCCTGCGCATGTTGCTTGACAGGCAAAGTTGGTGGTACCCAAACCAATCGGGTCAAGAAAACTTAGACTCATTAACAGAGATATTATCAGTATGATTTCCAATACAGCCCGTAGTAGCTGAAACTGTGAAATCCAGAGAACTTATTTAAAATGTACCCTTTGGCATGTCAGTCATCAATTTGAAAGGTAGCTAAACTCTCTATTAAGCCTTCAAAGCCAATCAAATGCCTACTGTCTTAGTATTTCCAGTGTATTCCCGAAAATTAAACTTTTGTATTTTCTTTAAAGGCAACAGTAAACATGTCATTGCCTTTGGACATGATGTCCAAAGCTGAGCATGTTTTTAAAATTAATCACATTATTCTGTCAAACATCTCTCCTCTTTTATCAGTTGAAAAAATAGCCTCCTGTAGGGAGTCAAATCTTTTATTTATCATTTCAGTGCTAGCTACAATTAACTTTGTTATTTTAAAGAAGTTATCCTCTTACTGAAGAGACCTGAAGAAAAAAAAAGAGTCTTCAGTTTAAAGGACACATACTGTCAGCATTGTTAGTCTTTGAAAATTGCTTTATATTGTGCTTTTTTTTTTTCAGGAGTACAGTACATAATTCACACACACACATAAGTGGCTGGAGCACTGAATAATAAATATTAGAATTTCTGTATCTTCTTCTGTAAACAAATAGATTACCTAGGCATCCTATCATCTAGCAATACACCACTTCTCAATAAAAAAATACCTACAGGAATCTTTGAAAACAAGAACTTCAACACCAGCCAGCTGTCCAGGTCTAATCACCTTGGCTGCATTTGTTTAATAACGTAGTATCCAGTTCCTCATGCAACATTTGCTCAGAATCTAAGAGATAACATCAATGGAGTTTAATAGAAATTAACCTGAACTCAAGGAATTAGGATAAATCTTAGGTATATAAGATCAAGGCAAGGGAAGGAGCAGGCGAGTAGGTGAAGCACAATACAGGAGAGGGCACACTGTTAATTCACCACAGCGGGAGACAGAGGAATGGCAGATTCTCAGACTGGGACAAATTTAAAGACAATCGAAGTTAAGGGACTCACTCCTAGAAGGAAATGTTGCTTGGGCTGCACCAAGGAGAATAAAATGTGACTATGGTCACTAAATGTGACCAATGTCACTAAATGTGACCATTTAGTATAACGTCAAAATATTCACTGCTTCTTTTTTCTAGTGATTCGTGGATTTTATCAGCCAGTTCATCCTAGCAGCCGGCATCTTCAGTGAGTCAAAGCAAACTGTTATCTCAGTGCCTAATTTTGAGGGGGTCTAAAATTTCTGAAATTTTTTATTTGTCTATACAGCGCTTGATTCAACACTTATGGAAATTTAAAGCTTTTACAATAGAGAATTACCAGTTGAATAAACTTGGCCATAAAGGCAACAATGTAGAGCAGGTGCAGGCTGCTTTATCCAAGCCTCTGAGGCCTTCCCAGCTTATCTAACTTTAAGGTGATTACAGGAGTAATTTTGACAGTTCCATGTTTGAACTATTGGCAGGACACTTGAAGAGATATTGCTTAATGCTTTGCATATAGAAGGGCACAAATAAAATGTTTTTCCTTGCTTAGGAACTTATTTTCAGATTTATGTGTTCTGTAAGAATTAAGGAGATATCCCCACGTCTTTTCCGTACAGTTCTCCACAAATAAAGAACAACAGAACTGATTGCTAGGTGGTTAGAGACCCATGAAACTATGATACTTAAGCAGACAGATGAATGTGTTGGGTGGCCAGAGTTATATTTCTGATTCTTCCATCAAGTATTCCATGTAACACAAACAGGAACGTAACACAAACAGGTTAAACCACAACACAGAGCAAATTGGTTTATTTTTAAAAATTAGTTTTCTTTAATCTTTCTTTTTTTTTTTTTTTTTGTTTGGATTTAGATGAATCATTACCTGGGTAGAGAGCCTCATGGTAACAGGATCATTATTTTTTTTCATTTCCTTTTAGTTTCAAACAAACAAAATCTTTCACTCATATAACATACAATATTTTGTGTCAGGAGGTTTTTTCAGACCCAGCGTGACTTGAACAAAATCCCTGCTGTCCTTCAGTTGACACTGGCAGTGTTTAAATTTTTGCTAAGATTGTGCAAAGAGTTCTTAACATGTATTGGCACCGTACTCCATCATGACTTCATACTTCATATAGCTAGGATAACATACATTATTTTGTACTAAACACTGACACAATTCTATTCAATGGGATTTTGCCTTGCAATGGTACTTTATTGGTGTAAAACCACACTGACTCTGACTGCTTAAATGGTCTCACTAAGTTGCACTGAGGTTAATTTCAATCTTAATTCTTTACTTCTGTGTGTTTCCAGGGCTTTGCCCTGTTTTTAGACAAGAATGGAGTAGGAGAGAGCCATGACAGTCAATAAAACAGACTTTCTCAGTACTTTTGAAATACTTTTTGGTACAGATTTGAACAAAGAATAGCGGGTTAGATCAACTGAAGAAATGTCTCACATACACCCTTCTGAGGCTGCACGTGTAACTGACTGTACCAAGATGAACCAGTTTACTTTAAGGACAGCAATTTAGCAATATCAAACCCAAGTGGGTCTGTATCACTTTACGACACCAGCTTACAGTAGTCTCATCATTAATGCAGTTTTTTCAAATGCACCACTCTGTAGTCTGGGAAGACGCCTTATGGTGTGATGTTCCATCACAAACCTCTATCCTCCACGTTTGGGCTGTTTTGTTTTTTTTTTTCCACAGTGCAGGATAGTCTCTGAAGACAGGAATTTCAAACTGTGACTCAGACTAACACTCTCATCATTGCTTTTTTTGACATCCATTACTTTTGCCATTTCTGTTTTTGAACTGCTGTTGGGATACTTGAAGGAATCTTGGATTAATGCTGTGAATATAAATCTTATTAATACAAATATGCTGTGCCTATGCAACTGGAATTTTATAACAGATGGGTATCACTGTGCGGTATTGTGTACCTTCAGATGTCATGGTCATCTGGCTCCTGGAAGAGGAGTAACAGGCTGAAAAGATCATTCTACAGAACATGGTGCAGCTTTTCCTAGCTGGCTTCTGCTACTGAGATAAGGTAACTGCAGTGACAAGGACTAGAGCAATGATGCTGCCAACAACGGCAGCAGAATTTCAAGATGCCGAAGCCTACTTTCCTATGTATCTGCATGGGTGTTTCCTCATCTCACTGTCATCAGAAAGCTTGCTTACCTGCTGCTTGCTTGCCTTTAGCTAATTTGAGCAGATCACAGTGGAGCAATCATACGGAAGATCAGATGTACTGTAAGGAGCAGTGCTGTTGTGTCATATCAGTACCTTTGGCTGTTCAGAGAGGCCTATGAATTGCATTGTATGGTTGCACTCCTGATTCCATCAGGACTCATAGAGGGATGCACATGAATAACCTTCAGCAAGGTTTCAAGCCAAAATCTTCACCTACAGGACAAGATACTTTTTCATGTTGCTGCAAGGCCTCATCAATTATTAAGGAAGGTTTACTAATTTTAATGTGGAAACATCAAGGTTGCCAAGAACTGGGGTTCATTTCCAGCAGTGCCACAAGGAAAATCTGCTCTCTGGATAATCTGGATATTAATGGTGTTAAGATTTCACACCTCAGTAGGGAATATCTGGTTTATTTTCAGTTCCCCAGCATATGGTGCTTTCTCTGGGTTCCTCAGGCGGAAGAAAGAATAGTTTGGCTTCATCTTGCTTAGTCTGAAAATGGAAAATGCTTTTGGACCACTTACGGTTAAATGCTGAATTTCTCCCAAGGATGCGTGGAAAGGACTTGTATTCTGTCTGCTTCTCAAGGGAGAAGAGCTACCCCCTTTGCACAAGCTGCAGCATGACAGAAATATCCCAGGCACTTGGTGACCCCTCTTCATAATATCAGTGCCAACAACATGAAATAATCCTTTTCCCCTTTCCCACCTCCCCCAAAAGTTTTTTGGGAGCCATTTCCAGCTACTCTTCCACCATGGGATTTCTTTCGACTTCCCTTGAGAGGCTAAGCTATATTTGAATTTATTTTCTGCTACCTAAAGCTTCTGTGACAGCAGCTGGGTATTTGACCAGCAATGTTAGTCTTTGGTGGGTAGCTAGAAAAAAGAATAGCAATAAGATGGTTGCTAATAGCATTCTGCATTCATCAAAGCTATTCTTACCTTTGAGGATGCTACCCAGAGGCAAGACTTTCCTGAAGTATTGCTTAAAACAGCCAATAGGCAAACTGGAAAGATACACAAGGGTGCTCTTTATCATGATCTTTTCCTTGTCTTACTCCCAACCATAGATACACTCCAGCTGCTGGGATGGTAAAGGGAAACACTAACTATCTGAGCAGGCACAGGAGAGTTTTTCTTCCTTGAAGCCTGCTCACCTTAGCTTTCAGTTCTTTTTTATTACACCTACAAATAATTATAAAATACACTGCAAGATTAATAGCATTCTGCAGTAACTGTTTAAGGGCAGGTAGTTTGCAATGTCTTAAAAACCTCTACTCATGGTTGAATTGTCTCTGTAATGTGATTTTGGCCGTTTACGTTATGAAATCTCAGTAGCAGGAAAAACCAAGCGCACTAATGAAACCATGAGCCAACTTTCTTGCACTATTTTTCATGCTGGATCTGTCACTACAATAAGAATCCTTCCTCTGCAAAGCGTAACGTTTGGCTGGGTTTTTTCTCCAAAGTCCTGTTTTGTCAGCTTTTTGGAAGAAAAATGGAGAACTCACAAACACTTTAAATTCCACAAGTGTGAGCTGGAGCCACATCCCATCTCCATACTGAAGCAACAACTGAGTATGTATACATCCCATTTACCTGTTCTCCGCAGAAGAAATGATGACCAGGAGACCAGGTCTCAGAAGCATGCAACCTTTAAAAGGTTCTCACGGGAATTAATTGAAGCAAATTGCTATTCCATGAGCCTCATGTTAAGGAATACTTACCAGTGAGGAAGGAGACACATGTTGAAATTAGGTTATACAGGATTCTTTGGCTTTACTGAACACATGATACCAGGAAGAAAACAACTTTGGAAATTATTTTTAAATGAGCACCTCGTAATGATATGCCACTTTCTTCAGCAGGAGGGTTGTTTTGGGGGAGATACTGTGAATGGATATTACACCTTTTACAGCCATGTAGTCATTCATGCAACTTGTTCATTGGAGTTGAAAGGGAGAAGAGTATGAATGGCTGTCTACCTGCATCACAAAGTTGCTGTCAAAGGAAAATAGAGCAGCTAAAGTTGCCAAAATGTTTAGACTCTTTAGGAATGGGGGAGGGAGAAGGGCCGACCTCTGTATTTGTAAGCAATGGTCTGGAATTTGCTTTTGGCCAGCACCTAGCAGAATACTGTCTTCAGCAGCAATAATTGCCAGATTTTTGTTTCCCTACCATTCCTCTCAAAGAGTCAGTACTGTGATTCGAGGGGGCTGAGTCATGATATGGATGCATATGCAAGATGTGCAGAAGTCACTGAAAGAACAAACTTTTTCCAAAATTTGAATGTTGCTCAGCAGAGTCACCCACTTCAGACTGAAGTTTATGAAACTTACACAGCACTCTGGCTCTAGGGAGGTAACAGCACCAGGAAGGAATAGATGCGAGGCAGAGTAATATGCATGGAGAAAACTCCAAATCAACCCAAGGCCTGGCATTTAGTGCATACAGATCAAAGGTACAGCCACAGATCACATCATTTATGGTGTTTGTGGATAACTAAACACCACATAGTTCTTTGGTTTGATGCTGCCATGATCCAGCTCTTCACAACTGTGGCACGTCCAGTATCAGCAGTCCTCTTCTGGTCCCCTCATCCTTCAGCTTCTCTGTTGCCACTTCTTAGCCATTGACACAACACCCAGATCTGGAAGGATTTCTTCACTAGTTCTGAAAAGCTCGTATGTGTTTACAACTTACTGACTCATCTCCAGGTGGGATTACAGGTTTCTCTTCAGAAGCCTAGGACACGTTCAGGCAGAATCAAGGGGGACATGGCTTCTTTAATGGATATGGAAACTTGCTGTTGTTTAGGAGTGGAGTGGGGCACTCCTGGCTTCCCAAGGGCATTTATTTGGAGAGGCAATCTGGCCATGATAACTCCAAATCAGTGCGAGGAGAGAATACGAAGAGATGTAAAGTGATGAGCGTGGGATGGAAGTGGAAGACTGCCAGAAGTGGAGCTGCAAAGAATGTATTTACAAGAGCTTCAGAGCAAAGGAAAATGAGGGTTCTTCCTGTAAAAGTCAGACGCCTGGGAACAAATACTGAAGGGTGTGTTTCAGAGCAAGGAATGCTATTTCGGGAAACTGTGGTTCTGACTGGGGAGTCGACTGATAACCAAAGCAACGGTATGACAAAAGGGTTAACGTGATCATTGCACTTGTTAACATGGGAGCATTGAGCAGGAATCTGGTACATGTTATCACTTCAGTTTTTCAGATGACTACAGCTGCTGGTGAAATACAGCATGCAGTTCTAGCACCAATATTTCAAGCAGCCCGTTAAAAAGTGGAGCATTAGGGAAGAACTGGAACATTTATTAAATGATTGGGAACTATGTGTTTTAATGAAATACTTGAGGACTTCGATTTAGTTAGCTTAATGAGGAGAAGCTTTGACTTACCAGAGGTAACTGGTCTGTAGTTCCAATACAGGAAACAGACACATGAAAAAGCAACTCCTCAGCTTAGTGCTGAAAGGAGTAACAAGAGTGAATGCCTGGAAATTGGACAAGTTAGATAAATGCAGCCTACTCATGACACAGACATTTTTAAAGAGAAGGGTAACCATCCACTGGAACAACTTAGTACAGGTGACATTAGATTCTCCATCACCGGTAGGTTTTAAATGAAAATTGGATTTTTTATGAAAAAAAAATCTAGTTGAAGCAGCAACTACTTCAGCAATGTTTTATAACCAATATTACATCAAAGGTCAGCCTATAGACTTTTGTTCATTTAATCTAGGATATATAACATCTCTAATCTAACAATTTTAAGGTAAATCACAAGCATGCATAAAGAATGCCTGACTACAAGCCCTGTGAGGCATATAAGCATTTTCAGTATTTATTTGTTTTTCTCCAAAAACTATTCTTGGCTGTGCAATGACTGCAGTCCAACACAGATACCACCACAGTAGCATCAGACCAGGTAGCAGCAGCACAAAGCTCAGCACTGGATGCAAAATCCTTCTGCAAATCAAAGTGAACACCTGGGTGTTTAGGCCACATTGAGCTCCCTGCTGTTGCCTGCAGCTCAGGAACTGTGAACAGACAAGGTTATAGCAGCAGCTGATATTGCACCCTCTCCAAAGTGGTTCAAAGAAAGGCCTGAGCGGGAAAAGTGTCTGTCCCTGACTTGTGAAGTAAGACTTCCCACGGAAGAACTGTATTCACTGGGAAATTTTAACTGTAACAAGACTTGTGGTGGATTCTGTCACTCTAAATCAAGCTTCCATGTCTGCCTTGCTCTGCACAAGTTCTTGGCCCTGTTAGGAAAATTACTAGGTAATATTCTTAAGCCTGTGTTTTGATAAGTTCAAAATAGATTATTAAAACCATCCCTTCTGAGTTCAGAAAATATAAAAAACAGTGGATGCAATTCATTAGCAGTGGATTGAAAAAGAGATTTTATGTTAAAGAACTAAAGACCTGTATTACTTAGTTAGCTAGTTGCAGAATCTGCACATGTACTGAATTGTGCTCCTTAACACAGAAACAAATCTGGGGCTACAATTTAAAAACAAAAAAAAAAAAAAAAAAAATCCATTATTTCAACTCCTAAATACTTCTGTTAAGACTCTGGGGAAAAAAATGGACAGACTTTCAAACATGACAAGCACTCAGCAACTCCCATTGATCCTAAGGTCAGAGTAGGGTTTGTAAGGAGGAATGACGCAGATTTAGGGCTTTGACAAAGGAGCCCTGGCTCATCTTGCCATGACAGTTGTTAACACCTTAATCCAAACAATCCCTCTGCCCCTTGGCCTCAGAGTCACCGTGGGTTTTTTTTAACCCACTGCCCGGTAGCTACCTGGGGGCACCGCTCAGCTGCTCAGCTCACACTGTTGATGAGTTGGAACTAACACAGTGGACTGCAAAGTGGTGAAGAAGGGTACAAGCACGTGTTCCTCTCAGGCCTGGGGATGGAGACCTCTTGGGAAGAGACAAGGTGGGCAGCGGTTAGCAGCAGCAAACCACAGCGTCACAGGAAAAAAGCTTTTGTTTTGTTTGAAGAGCTTAGTTTCAGATAGAGCCATGCCTGCAGAGATCAGCCTTTCCACAGGACGCTCCTGGCCCTGTGAGGACAAAACCCCAAGTCTCCAGGCTGCCAGGGGTCTAATGTAACCAAGGAGAAATAGTCTTCCCCTATGAATAAACATTTAGAGACTTCCTAAAGTTCAGGTTAATGATCCAGTCATGCAAATTCAGGTAGCATTTGGGGATATTTTAGACTTGCATTACTGCAAACCAGAAAGAAGATCTCCAAAACGTCATTTCAGAGAAGAAAGTCATTTTGAAATCCTACTAATACAAAAAAGATTCAAAAACCAGAAAGATTTTTTCTTATTCATCATATTTCTCTGAAAGTATGTAAAATATTTCTGCATGGCTACTTCACTGTGTGTCAAATTTTAACTCATACTGAATTTCTGCAGGCAAATTGAAAATGCTTTTAATGAGAGCATGACTATTATTAATCTACTTGTCAATAAAAACAATTTTTCAGATGCTTGAATCCATAGTTTCCTAACTTTCTAAATGCTCTAAACTTCTTGAATCCTTGGAATAGACCATGTAATATGTTTATTTTAGTCTGCAATTTTGGGGAACATTGACTGTGATCTAAAGCTCAGTTTTCGTAATTGCATTTTCTCTCCTTGTAGCAGAAAAGGGTATCAACAGCATATCAATTATATTATCAAGCTGGGACATTTCACATTCTACCTTCAGGTTTCCTATAGAAAACATAATTATCACTATTATAATCCATGACAAAGGAAGGTATCTATGAAGTGTAACTACAGCTCATATTGATAACATTTTCTTCACTGGAGGAAGCCATATGTTTCTGGTTTGTGACCAAGGAAACCTTAAAGCCCTACATTTTTCCCAGTATTGCATCCAGGGGAAGTATTGTCTCAGCCTTTTCCTTCAGCTTATCCTTCAATACATCAGTCAGACCCAGCTCCTCCTCCATGCTGTTGGGGCCTTTCAAGGGGAGCAATGAACACATAAAAATAGATGGTCTCTCCAGTGCTTAATACAACATTAGAAACTCCAGAGCAGCTCCTCCAGTCTCCATACAGGGGATGCTGACTTGTTCTACGAAGATGGCTTGTTTGCAGATTTTTTGCAACACAGCAGTTGTTGGGGGAGTAAGGGGTATATCAGATGCAGACAGATCCGTCAGGGGATACAGCTGTGAAACTCTTCTGAACTATAACAACATAATTTTCAGGTCTGTAACAACACCAGATCTTGGTCAACTTTAACAGTGACTGAAAAACGCACAACCTCAACCTAAGAACCGTGCTCCTCCCAAAGTTAAAGTCTACACTCCAGAGCCTGGAGTAAAATCCCTCAATGAGAGGGCAGCAAGAATTTAACAACAAAAGTAAAATGACATATTTTCCTCAATCTCATTCTTCAAAAAGGACAAAGGATTTTTCTGAAGTTTTCAAAGAGCACTTGGCTTGAAACAGCCAACCAGCCCAGAGAATTCAATCTTGTTAACTAAAAAAAAAAAAAAAAGAAATATTATAGTAAGTGAAAATAAGATTTTTGGGATAGAAAATATTAGGCAATTCTAACTATGGGTGTTAAAAATTCTGTTTAGTAATGATAGTGGCAATCCACATGACAGCTCTTACAATTTCATTAAAGCAAATTATTGTCTATACTGGTTTAGCATAAACAACTTGTGTTCCAGTTTCTCACTTTTTATTACCTAGAAGTAAAGAGTAGTAAGATTGGTCTTCTGGAAATTTTCGAAGTTTCTTTTTTATAAGTATTACATACATACATTTTCAGAGAAGCCAACAGGTTAATTCATGCCAGTGAATTCTGGCTATGGCTAAGGAGGGAGTCTGGGATGCTGCAGACTGCATGAGCCAGAAAAAAGTGAGACTTATGATCCCAAGACAATATGATGACTACTTGATTTCATTGGAAAGCCAATCAAGATAAAGGAGATACTTCACTTCAAAGAAGTGAAGCATAAGAGGTTTCAGCTGAATATGCGGAGGGACTTCTTTACTTTGAGGGTGCCAGAGCACTGGAACAGGCTGCCCAGGGGGGTTGTGGAGTCTCCTTCTCTGGAGATATTCAAAGCCCTCCTAAAAAAAAAAAAAAAAAAAAGTTATTTACTGAAGCTAGCTTTTTAAGAGGCAAGTCTACCTCTTTCTACTGGCCTATTTGATATGAAGCAGTTGTGTGAAATTGTAAAACATTCTTTTGTGGTGGTTAGAAATTATTATAGGCCCTTGTTAACAAGTTGTCATCCTTTCAGCCCTGTATCGCACCATATGATTAAGGCTTCGTTCTGGAAAATATTTTTGTTGTTGTTGTTGTTGAAGATATCTGAACAAATAGAGATGCTACACTGATCAGAAGATCTCCTTCTTTATCCTGATTTTCAATAGAAACTCTAGAGGCCAAACAGCTTGCAGGCACTGGGCAGTGATGCTGAATGAGATCCCTGGAAGAATGAATTACAAGCACTAAGCTTCACTGTGTTGATTCCCAAATCATCACACTGAGGGGTATAGACATAAAGCCAATTACACAATATGCAAATATATTGTATCACATCTGGATTACATATGCTCAGCTTCTTCTCCATAGAGAAATCCTTTGCAAAAGTTACTAGCAATTAACAGAAATATAACTGTGGTGACAGATACGATTTAGCTGTCAGAAAAAGGGAAAAAACCATCCTCTTCCACCAAATCATATATATATATATTCTACATACATAGCGATTGAAAGAGATTGATGTTGACGAGGGTTGCTAAAGCAGAAACAGAACTGCTGTATACAACATTCTTCCATCCTAACCCAGCTGATTTTCAAATTTGAGCAGAACAGCCCACTAACTCCTGCAGCTGCAGTTACCTTTCCACGTCCTGCGTTGTCTTGATGTAAGAAACAGGCTGGAAAAATATGCAGGGCTATGCACATTAGGTAATGACAGCGCCAGAAAAGCCCACGAGGTTAACTTGGTTAAGTTCTGTAACAAATTACAAGATATAGCCAAGTAAATATTACTTACGACTAGGACTGCTTTTTATTTTAGATCTTTCTGAAACTAGTTCCCTAAATAAAAAGACAACAAGGACTTACGGATTTTTTAGTTCACATAGTTGACCAACATGAAAAAGCATATTTAGAAAAAGCACTCAGACTAGATAATTCAAAGGGTCATACTTACTTTACTGAAGTAAGAGAAAGACAGCAACACTAAAAATAATGTTTCAATTATCCCAATTTTTAAAATATTTAAGCTGTTTTGGCATCTGTGCCGTTCAGTTTTTCTTTCCCACTTGACGCTATCTACTTAAAACGGCAACCTTCCTGGCCATGCATGATTCTCTGCTTGCTAAAACGACCATATTCAAGCATGGCCAACGACAAACAATCTTAAAATTCATAAAAATCTTCCCCCCTTAGGAATTTTACATGTGTGAAGCTGCTATATAGAACATACACATTTGCTTTTTCCCCGTTGCCTGTCACAGACTACTCAGAATAAGCCTGGGGTCTCAAGGGGTTCACGGAGCCCAAGTTGAAAACCACTGTCCTAAAAAGTGGAATTTTTGGTTTTCTTAGTGCTTCTTCCTCTTCTGTTAAAAGAATATCCTGAGAAACCTTGGTTAGCTGATAGCGTGTGCAGCCTTCACGTCATAGTAAGAAACAACCACTGTTTTGTCCACTATTGTGATAAAGCTCAGTAATAAGCATTGAACGCCCTCAGACGCATTAATTAGTTGGGGTTGTTTTTTAACAAATAAAAATATTTCCTCATATGTAATGAAGAACACAAGGAAACTGGGTAAACTCATATGCCTTTAGTACTTTTGCTCAGTACATTTATCCTTCCATCTCAGAAATACTCAGGCATACGAACAGCGGTTTGCCTGTGTGCAGTGCGACTCAATTTGCTGAGATCACATGTATAAATGTTTTTCAGATCAAGGCCTAAACTGTCAGTAAAGTGCTTAATTTGCATCATTTGAACTGAGGAGAGTAGTAGTGGCACTACCTGGCAGATTAATTGTAAGGACAGACCCGCAAAGGAAAAAGTCTTTTTTTTTTTCCCAAATATTTGAAGCCATGAGCAACATAGTATGTTCCAAATTGAAAACATTCTTTTTTTTTGCAGAATTTTTATGAACGCTAGGAATGAAAATTAATTTGGACAAGTTGAAAGAGAGACTCAACTCCATGACTAACATGGGAATTACCCTAATCCTCTCTTCAACTTAATCACGGAATTTTAACAAGGTTTTTCTGGAAGCCCTTGAGATCTCCTAGGTTGAACATTAACTTATGTCCGTTACTTTTATACTACTTAAAACACACTCATAAACGCAATCTGCGGTGGAGTTATGAGATAAACCTCCCGAGTTCTAAATCACTTGTTTGAATCTTGGCCAGAAATTGCCACCATTTGGTGGCTGTTGCATGATGTATGTGAAAAGGGTTGATGATCTCAGCCTAGTAGCAGTTCCAACTCAACCTCCAGCTACACCTTCCTATTGCTAGATTATTTGAGGGGAGGGGGGTGGGGGGAAGCTGTTCTCCTGTAGCTTATGCTACAGATGAACAGCATAAACCCTGAGGAGTCAGCCAGGTCTGGAAGCAATGCACAAGTTTCTCTTCTGCTCTGCTCTCCCCAAGCATATGCCTCCCACCCAAAAAGAGATGCGGTGCGGAGATTGTACCTCAAAAGGTATAGCCCACCCCTGCTCTCTTAGTTTCCCTTTATCACTGTACCCAGAACTAGGAAACTGTATGAGCCGGAGGAAAGTTTTGGTTACGACTGTGTAAATGAGGAAAGCCAACTGCTTGATATAAACTTGTTCAAGGCTAAAGGATTCAGTAAAACCGTGTTGGCGAGAGCAATTTTTCTGCCAGTGCTACTATTTCTGCTAAGTAAATTTAAAGGCAGCAGCAGCAGAACCGTAAGAAGCACCAGCCAGAGCTCAGATCTGGTAACCTTCCAGATATGCTGCAGAGCCTTTTATTTTTTTTCAGGCCTTTAAGGATGGATGGATTGAGGGATATGAGGGGCCAGGCTCATTTAGATGATATAGGTAATTACTCTCACTGGACAGTTGGTTTATGGAGTTGTTTATATTGTGTGCTTTGCATTTTGTAGAACACTTGTAAGAGTGAATAAATGCTCAAATACAGTCATTAGTAAATGTTAATATTGCGTCTACCTACCAGAAAATACAAACAGAAGCTCATTACTGGGGGAAGGGCACCATTTCATACGCAAATCCAAGCAAAGATGTTAGAATTGCTAATACCTGAACACACCCTCCACCAGGTGCAAACCCGAGAAACTCTTCCTTGTAACAGGATATAAACATCAGCTGTGCCCTTCTTGCTTACTTTCCCTCAGTAGTCCTGGGCTAAATTTTAAAGCAGAAACTCATTCCCAGAGGTTGTTTCCCCCACTGACTGTTCCTCACAGCCCTTGGTTTCATACAATTTAATGGGCTACAACTTTAAAGGGGGGGTGGGGGGGTGGATGGAGGGCTGTTTTTCTAGTTGGGGTTGCCTCTCCTCAGCTGAGTCTGTCTCATTTGGCTTTTAAGGCCCGCAGGTGGCTGCGGGCTTGCCCGCTGCCCGGGCCCTGCCCGCGGAGGCTCCGGCTCCGGTCCCGGCACCGTCGGGCGCGCATCTTCCCCCGCCGCTTCTTGGCGTTTTCTCCCTTCTCCCTGCCTTGGGTAAACAGCTGCATGGCAGCTCGCAAGCGACCGGTATTTTCAATTCGCAGCTAATGAAATCCGCATCGTACGAGCATGCACTTACCCCGCCTTTCCCCCGACAAAATATAAAAAGCAAAGCCGCCGTCTCCTTTCAAAACACGAGCGTGGCGTTTTGCCTTATTTTCTAAAGCAGGGGAAAAAAAAAAAAAAAAAGTCAGAAACCGAGAGTATTTTTCTTGCAAGTTCAAGTGTAAAATAAGATGCTTTAAAATAAATAATGCACCATTTTGAATCGACGCTTCGTGAGATTGTCTAGGGGCCAATGCCTACAAATCCTCCCCTTATTATGTCCCAGGATGGGAGCTCTGATGCATGGACGCAAAACAACTTTGCTCAGTGACCTGTGGGCGAGAGAAAATCCTTGCCAGCTCTGCAAATGACCCAGCACTGATACTTGCTTCTGTAACTGTTCACTCAGCAACACTCCCCAGTTCCGTTACGCACGCTGCAATTTTCTGGACCCGCGGACTGGCAGCCCCGGCCAAGCCTTTGGAAACGTTTGCTGATAAAATTCAGCAGGTAGTTTGGGGAGAAAAACAACAACAACAAAAAAAAAACAACGGAGAGGAAGAGGAGGAGGGTGGGGGGTTAAAAACTGAAGGGAAAAAAAAAAAAAGGCAGTAACAGTTGAGCGAAAACTTGCCGCTCCGCCAGCACCCGGGTGG
>NW_009270000.1:4083012-4088110 GCF_000687185.1 Egretta garzetta | reverse complement strand
TTTCTTTTTTGCCCTCCTCTGTATCCTAGTACCTCGGCAGATTTGTACATGCAGCTTTGCAGGTTTTTTTGGGTTTTTTTGGTTGGGTTTTTTTTTTTTTTTTTGGCAAGTCCTAATGTGCTGTTTATTGTATGTGCTTTCAGTTCTCTTCAGTTTTCCTATCTCAATAAATCTTCAAAGCACAAATTCTGCAGTAAGCTTTTGTTCCGTAGTTTGTTTTTTTTTTTTTTTTTTTTTCCCCTACCCAGGGCAGGTCTGAAATTAAAGTGCAAGCTATGAATTAAGGACAGGAACTAGCCGTATTGCTTTTATGTATCACTCAGTGTCACTGGCATGTTACGGTTGGGGAATCCAATTTCCCCCTTGTTTGGGTATCCATTAAATCAGGTTAGGGTTGATTTTTAATAGTGTGTAACAAAATTGGAACCTGGGTATGAAATCAGATTTATAGACCTCTGTCTGTACAACACTTTCATTTTAAGAGCTTCCCCCCCCCGCTCCCCTTCTCTAATGCATACTGGAAAGTACCCTCACAAGCTAGATGCAGTACTAACTTCCCCCCTGGCCCCTGTCATCACACCTACTGCCTTTAGTTTGTAGAAGGTCATCTGTATCAGGGTCTTCTGAAATGTTGAACCTTTCTACTTATTTCCTCTCTGCAACACACAGCCTACCTACCTTTATTTTCCGGAGCTATTGGCCACTTCATTATTCGTCAGTGATGTAGAAAAGCCATCGTTATGGAATTACTTGAAAGATCATAACTGGAAGCATGCTTTAAGGCTGATCTGTGGGTGCTGCTTATGTTGAGGAAATAGGGCTTTAGATTTTTTGGCAATATGTAGCCTTCCTGAGACGTAAGAGAATGAAAACTGCACTTTATTTTGCTGGTTAACAGATCAGTATGAGTCTGTGAAAAACCTGACAGAAGAGAGGATAAAAGGAGCAAGGCTTGCTTTCCTGGCCAAAACAACAGTTCCAGTTTCTGGAACTGGGATAGCATCAGGATTGAAGAAGCGATGGGAAAGCTAGCATAAGAGTTACATTTAGAAGGGTAAAACTACTGTTAGGTAGGAATGAACTGGAAAGGGGGGTAGAAATAAAAGTGCTCAAAAGGGGATTTTTTTTTTTTTTTCTCACATGTAAGTGATTGGATCACTCTGTGGATATTATCAATTTCCAAATCAGAAATAAGTAAACAATAATGCGGTTTTGGAACTTTCCATGCCTAGGTGACTGGTTTGAATTCGAATTACGATGACAGAGGACCTAAGTTACTACTCTCTGCAGGCAGTTTTGGTCTTATTGCAGGTCTCAGCAAATGTATCCAGGTGATAAAGCTGCTACCCTAAATGACATTCCTGTTAAGCTGCCTCTGCTGAGAATCTGGTGGTGGCATTTCTTGCCAACTGCACCCCTCTTGCAAGCACCCCCGGCAGCCGTCGCTAGCAGAATTGGGGTGAGGCGTATTAACGCGGTTTTGTGCAGAAGTGGCAGTGAGATCTCCTTCTGTGGAGTGCATCTTCTATTGCTAATAATACACCTGTGTCTTAGATTACTATTTTTTTTTTTTTTAAATGAGTCTATTTTAAGTAGTATAGTAAATATGAGACTGTATAAGCACAAAAATGAGTTTCAGGGTGTCTGTTTTTAACAAACCAGACTCCAGCATCATTAAGTCATTTCAAAGTGAATTGGATGCCTTTTATGACGCATTTCGTAAGCCCCAGAACAGGACAGTTACTTGAATGGCTCAGCCTTTTTGGATGTAGATCTTTGTGTTCTGGTTTTGCTTTGTCTTCAAAGAATCTATCTGAAAAGTTCTGTGTGTGGCAGGATATTGTAGCAAAGAGCTCTCTAATCCTTGTCTGTCTGGCCTAGGTGATAGTGATACCACTGACACATCCTCAAAGTTCAGATAATTGCAGAACTGAAAAAAAAAAAAATCAGAAGTATCTCCTTGGATATTAGACTGGATATATTATTTAAATATTTATTCTGTGAAAAGGCTTTTCTTAAAAACTACTTTTTACATCTGTTATAGGACAGATAAGGTCGACATTGAATTTTTGGCATTTAAATCATTGGTTGACAAAACAGGAGATAATTTTGTGTATTAAACAAGTTCTGATTATCTGAGCAGACATTACAGCAAGCCCAGAAAGGTATATGCTGCTGATGTAACAGAAGGTCTGTGTTCTCTTGTACTGTCAATTTATGTATTTTTAATAAATGTTACGTGTTTTCCAGAAAGCTGCCTACTGCTCTCTCTTTTCGTGGGTACTATTGCTTCCTAGGCATGTGGCTTAATGTGCTAGAAAGATGAATGTATAGTTTTTATGATACATGTTTTTAAAATATTGCCCCAAATGATCGTATTTTTGAACCACATCTAGTCAAGAGTGTAATTCAAAAACTTCCCATCTATTGTTTTTCTTTCTGCTCCCAGAAATTGGAGGAGCTCCCAGACATGTCACTGGAAGAGCCCTGTCATGTCCCATCTAAAGTAGTTTCAGTGATGTTTTTATGTCAATAACTTCATTTATTAGGATTTTTTTAGTAACTGAACACTGTAACACGTAAGACAATTTGATTGTGACAGAAGCGCACGTGTATATTTAAAAATGGTTGAGGAAGTTGTGAATAAAGTTATTTTTACTCAGTACAGACAGTCTTGCGTAAGGGACTTTTTGTCATGTGGTGAGGAGCAGGAATTGTTGAATGGCTTTTCTTGCCTGAGTAAGAGGATCATTTACCAGTTAAACTCTCTTTCTGTCTCTGACTGCTTTTGTAAATGGTTTTTTAGGTTAACAAAAAAAAAAAAAGTTTAGAAAACTTGGAATATATTCAGTAGTTCACCAGCGCTCCCATTAGGATGAGAATTTAATTTTATTTCAAACAATGTACACATACAAAACACGAGTCTGGTCCCCAAAGGCTATGCAACCTCTCATGTTCCCTGGCGTTTTTACTTTTAAATTGCTTTTTGTTATAAAGCATCGGAAGAACCCGTAGCGTCCTTACTGAATAGCCTCTGTACTTCCACTAACGCGGTGGCACTAGCTGTGCATTAGATGCAATGAGACGTATCAGGGGTGGAGAGGGATGAAAGCAGCAGGATCTTAACATCTTTTGCAGTAGCAGTGGTAATTATGATAGCGTTTCTCCTCGCCTACCACTGAACCGAGACTCACTGGTTGGCCGAGTTAGTATTGGCTGTATGTAGGGGTGAGTCTTGAGAGGAAAGAAGGTGGTGTACCTTCTTATTGCAGGATGAGTTTAGGGAGGATTTGTATTTTTGCCAAGCGCGTTTGTAGTTTGCGAGTGATCTGAGAGGGACCTTTTTCACCTGGGCATCGGGCCGTGCTGCCATTCACCTTGAGAGGCAGTTAACCCAATCTGCGTGATGCATCATTTGATTTGATCCTGCAGTTCTCGCTGCAAGATCACAGGAGCTCTGTCTGAATAAGGAGGGGAAATTAGGCTTTCTATTTTTTAAATGGCTTGTGAAAACAGATATGGGATCAGCAGCTTCCAAGATGGAAGGATATTGCTGCCAAATCTTTTCAACGTTTCACTTAAACTATTTGGTTTCAGTCAGTATTCATGTATTTAATTAAATACCATGTTTCCAAAAGGCACGTTTATCCTCTCCTCTAGACACTCCTTGACATATTTAAAAAATATATTTTTACCAACAGACTCCTCTAGGAACTCCTCCATTCCTTATAATTAGCATATAATTATCACCCAGCAGCTGAAGACATAGTTAAAATCTTGTGATCCCCCCAAAGAGTTCTTCCAGATAGGCCTTGAAAGGCCTGCCCCGAAGGTTGGGAAAACGCAACATCCTCCTGTAAGCGTTAGCAGCATTTCTCATGAGCGGTGATGTTAGACATGAGAGATGCAATGGCTATTATCAAATCAGAGAGAGGGGGTTTCCTCTCTTAAAGAAAGAAGAATATATAGGCAAACATAGGGCTGATTTGGGGTTTTGGTGTGTGTTTGTTTGTTTGTTTGGGTTTTTTGGGGGTTTTGTTCTTTTAAATTAAAAAATGTGACTTACAGCAATTGCATTAGGTTTTGTTATTGCAGTTAAAATTCCAAGATGTTCCCCTCTGATAGGAGCTGTTGGCTTGTCTGGAGAAGCACGTGTCTTGGAAGATGCAAAACTCCATGTTCTCCTAGTTGGGGAAAGGGGAAGGTCCGAATCGGGTTACGGTCCTGTGCTGTGTGGAATATACCAAATAAACACCTCCGCGTTTAGTAAAGCAAATGAACGTTGTCTCTGAGTTGGGGTTAATAGAATAGGCTACGAACACAGTTTGTGAGACTGTCTAATTTGTAAAGCTACGGTAACCTGCGGTAACCAGTGGTGGCTTAAGGCCACTCCTTTTAAACCAGGTGGTAGTGTAGAAGTTGCAGATCTGTTGTTTTGAGAAAGTGTTTGAGACCTTTAAGTGTTGGTTTAAGAAGCTGGACTTCCTGATCTAAAATCTCCCGGTTCATGAAGTAGAGTGCTAATTAGAAGTGAAGATGGCATAACAAAAGCCCTTGCTAGTGTAACGGAATGACCTCAGGGAGGATGTAGCCTGGCACCCACTTTGGCAGCTTTTGGCTTCCAGAATGATTAGAATGAAAGGCACTTGTCTTTTTCTCCAGTTGCAGTCTACGGTTGAAAACCATTTCTACTTGACGACATTAGCTGGAGTACCGAGTACCGTGAGGGTATAAACTGGTGCTGCTCTCCTTTGCAGCGAGTCAGAGATTAAGAAGGAATGTTTTCAAGTTTAGCATCTAAAGCATTTCAGAGATATGTCTGTCATCCTGCAGCGTATCTTTCGTATGCCTTATGGTAGTAAGTAGAAGTTCGGCATAAAATAAGACCCACCTTGTACAGCATACCCCGATGTGTCAGACGATGTACGTATGCAAAACTAAAAATGGGTAGAATGATCCTTGGAGTTACCAAAGTTGTGAATGAGCGTTTGGGTACCATCTTGGCCTTTAAATTAATGAGGAAACACCCAGTCTTCAAACATAGTCACAAATGTTTCTGAGGTCTGTGCTTAAGTTGAATATTAGTGTCACAGCTGTG
>NW_009270000.1:4082224-4082944 GCF_000687185.1 Egretta garzetta | reverse complement strand
GTTGTTTTGAGCTTCGCACAATAACGCCTGGTGAATTGGCTGGATTTGGCAAGTAGCACCTGTACTACGTCCAATTAAAACTCTGTAGTATGATATTCTCTCTGATGCATGCCACCATTTCCTACCTAGGCTTATTTTCCTATACGAGTAAGCTACGTTGAGCATAAAAGAAAGCAGCCTTTCAAAAACAACTTCCCTTGCATTTTGGTACAATCAGTATTAAGAAATCTAATGTTGTAGTGCATGAAGATGCAAGCAGTAGAAAAACAGAGACTTTGATATTTCAGATTAATAGCTACTAGTGAACTC
This sequence comes from Egretta garzetta, assembly GCF_000687185.1. NCBI lineage: Eukaryota > Metazoa > Chordata > Aves > Pelecaniformes > Ardeidae > Egretta > Egretta garzetta. Next base: position 4,082,635 of record NW_009270000.1, on the reverse strand, counting down.
CAGTAGTGTATGGCGTATGCAGAGGGAACAAGATCGACCCTTGTTTGAAAACTGTGTTTAAGAGCCCAGTTCCACAACTTAAAGATGCGTGTCGTGATACGAAATTGCTTCTACAGTTCTGTGGTGAGCTTGCGTTTTTAAATAGATTTTTCTTTACAGAATTGCATTCTGAATGTGGCTACTTTTCAGAAAGTATGGAACTTGGAAAGAGGCATTAGTCCAGAACTGTCAGCACTAGTGAAACAATCCTGTCTGGCTTTATTCTTGTTTTAATTTATAATCTTTTCGCGAGTGTGAAGCCTGTATTGTTGGAAGACACTTACTGGTGGTGTTTAGAAAAAGATGTAAACATGAATCTTTTAGAATTACAAAGTTGAGATTGTCAACAGGTTATTATTTATTTGGCAGTTC
>NW_009270000.1:4060909-4082088 GCF_000687185.1 Egretta garzetta | reverse complement strand
TTTTTTTTTTTTTTTTTTTTTTTAAATTGAGCTGGAATAAGACCTTGAAAATACACCACAGGTTTCTAGATACTCTGATATCTAGATACAAAACTGAAGTAACTGAGGAGCAGGGGATGAAAACTGCAGGCTTAACTGCCGTGAGTGTATCGAAATGGCCAATTCTTTTAATTGATTGAATAATAACTTTGACAGAGGACTTCTAATTTACATCATGTTGCTTCATAATTGCAGTTTGCCTGTTGCATTTAATCTGAGATCTACAACACTGAGTTTGTATGCATGATCTGACACCACGTTTGACTAGGTGTTAGCTCTTTAGCATCTGGAGATAGTAATGCTTGTTACTCACTTTGCAGTTAAAAATGGCTAAATAAACCATAAGGGATCAGGAAAGCAGAGTAGTTTTTTCAGTAGTAACCCTATTTTGCTTTGGCAAAGTCTGTTAGTACTTGAGAGGAGAATTTTCCAAGTGCTGAGCTCGTTCAAAGCTTTGTAACTCCATGGGTACAAGCTAAGGTAATTGCTTTCTGTCTTAAGAGCTAGATTTTTAAGTAGTGTCCCTCTGTAGATGAATGTACAAGTAATATTATCTTATGTTTGAAATAGTCTTGGGAATTGTACTAATCACACAAAATCCTGTAAATTACAATAATGTGCCCCATAATCTTCACTAGCTTTCCCCTTTTGCCCCAGATAAGGGGATAAAAATATTTCAGCATCCTCCTTTGCTTAGAGTTAAAATGATTTAAGTCTTGCGGTACTCTTAGGCTGAACTTGATATGACCCAGTGTGTCTGAAGCCACAACTTCTACTTAATTCAAAACGCTTAACATAGGGCGATTAAGAATTGCTGAAAATTTGAATTCTTCCTTCCCTTGTGTTTTTTATTCTCAAACAATCTTTACAAAGGGCTGTTTTTGGAGAGCAGAGTACAGTCTTTTGTTTCCGGATAAAATTGATGGCTGCAAATGAAAGAATAAAGAAGGCTCTCTATTCATGTCCCCCAGCCTTTGTTTCAGTGGGCATTGTTTCAGTTTATAAGAGCTGTTCAGTACATATAGATTGCTGGAAAGGCTGAAAGATTCCCAGGCGCATCAGTGCGGACTTGTTAAAAATCCTGCTATCTCCTCGGCTGCCCACCCAGGACCTTTTTGTTTCAAGGATACCATGAAAGGCTATTTTTTTTTTTTTTTTTTTCCCTTCTCCTCGATCACATTTGCTTTGAGGTCACCTTTTGCACAATAGTTTAAACAAGTCTTACTATTTTTCTTTCAAATTATGGAAGCTTTATCAAACCTGTGATTTGAGTTCTAAAGCTGAGGAAACTGGCAGTTGGAATCGTAATTATTTTTGATGTACCATCTTTCTCTCTTAAAAGCTCAACCTGTAAATGGACTGTTGGAGCTTAGCTACAGATCCAAGTTCCAGCTTTGCAGGTGATATAGTCCCCTGGCAGCTTAAACTGTTGCTTTGGGTTTGCTTTCTCTTTAGTGTCCCCGTGCAAACATTTTAAATAATGTAAGTAATTGTAGATGAGATGCTTGTGTAGTACTTAAGTCACAATTAAACACACGCCACAGTTTAAGTTAACTGGACGTTTGATAATTACAAATTCTCTTACTGGGTGCTTACCTAGATAGTTCATTAGCTTGGAGTTAGATAGTAAATCTTTATTTTTTTTTTTTTGGTTTGTTTTTCCTTGCCAGTGTCAGTATTGAGCAGCTTAGTTAGGACCATGTTGGTGTAAGTGCAACACAATGTGTTAGGAATCCCTCCTTGTATTAGTGATAGTTATTCTCACAGGGCTTGGCATGCTGGGCTTGGCCATGACTGTCAGCAGAGAGATATGCTGCTGCCCAGTCTCTCTTCCTTGCGGAAACCCTTGTGGTTTGAGGTGCTCCTGTCCCATCTCCGCTCTAATGCTCTCTTCCCCTGAGAGACAGTCCTCCACGAACATCTCTAACGTGAGTCCTTCCCATGGGCTACAGTTCTTCACAAACTGCTCCAGCATGTCTCCATCCCTCCCACGGGGTGCAGTCCCTCAGGAGCAGACTGCTCCAGTGTGGGTCCCCTGCGGGGTCACAGGTCCTGCCAGCAAACCTGCCTTGGTGTGGACTCCTCCCCCATGGGTCCACAAAGTCTTGCCAGGAACCTGATCCGGCACAGGCTTCTCACGGAGTGACAGCCTCCTTCCTTTGGGCATCCACCTGCTCTGGTGTGGGGTCCTCCACGGGCTACAGGTGGGGATCTGCTCTGCCGTGGACCTCCCTGGGCTGCAGGGGGACAGCCTGCCCCACCATGGTCTTCACCATGGGCTGCGGGGGAATCTCTGCTCCAGCACCTGGAGCACCTCCTGCCCCTTCTTCTTCACTGACCTTGGTGTCTTTCTCGCACTTCTCTTCTCTTTCCGGCTACTGAGTTGCAGCAGGTTTTTTTTCCTTCTTAAATATGTTATCACAGAGGCGCTTCCACTGCCTCTGATTGGCTTGGCCTTGGCCAGCAGCAGACACAGGGAAAACTTCTAGCAGCTTCTCACAGAAGCCACCCCTGTAGCCCCACCACTACCAAGACCTTGCAACAGAAACCCAATACATATGGTAAACAGCTATAACACCACCATCTCTTTCTCCATCGCTTTTTTCCTGTAGGGCTTTCTTTGCCAAGTGTATGCAGACATGCTTACATGGCCTTGAGTAGGTCTACTCGAGGGAAGCCCATCTGGGAAACTAAAAAAGAAAATCTAATTTAAGTCTTGATCAGATTTAGGTATGATATAGCAGCACAGTTGCTCGTGCTGTCAACGACCATATACTACATCTGGGCATGCACATGGATAGGCTTTTAGTTGGCACGTAGGCATGTTTGAGGTTGTGTGAGGGCTCTCACGATTTCTAGGATGTATCTCAGCCCAAGCTGGCGTGGTAGCTCGACTCTCCGCCTTGTGCAGTGTGAAAGGGGTTTTGCCATGTATGGTCACTTAGCCATGTGTAAGCTGGGATGTTGTTTTGTGCAGCACTAAAATGAGACAAAAAGAATCCACCAAAAAGAAATCAAAGTCCCTTGCCACAGAAAATTGGATGGTGGTTTTTTTTTTTTTTTTTTTTGACTAGGCAACAAACTGTCCTGAAAACCAGCTTAGCCATCAGCAGTATCTTGTGAACATGGAACACTACAGAACAAACAAGTTTCCATTATATATTTCTTAATAAAAAGGCATTTATGAAACTCTTTAAGAACGTGATTTGAGGGGAAACTTTCTTAGCAAGTGAGAGAACAAACAGTTTCAGTGGCTCGTCTCTTCCCTTGTTGTGCAAATTTAATAATGAGCTGCTCGCCTTTTAACTTAACGTCCCTTTGAAATAAAAGGAGATTGCATTGGAAACATTTGTCTTTATATGGTATCTGTTTGAATGCTAACACAAATGTAAGTTCTGCTAAGTTACTGCAAATGTAGCATTTTATCTTAGTTTACTTGCACTGGTGCAGCCTCACAGAAAGACTCTAAATAAAGCACTTTAATTCTGTGGTTGAAGTCATTCATCTCAAGTAATCCAGCTATGAAAAAGTTGCCGATGGGTTTTGTGCAACATTTATTTCCAGAGGAAGGAATGTTTTTTGTTCCCCCTATGACTCCCCTTCAGTCTTGATGGCTGGTTTAGTGGAAATGTTCAGTTGTCAGAAGAATCAAGATTGTGTATTATTTAGATCTTACCAGACAAGTGGGATTTGTTCCTTCCATTCCAGTTATCAGAAAGATTAACCCTTTGCCCTCGCGGTCCTAATTGCAGTCATTCAGAAACAAAGACGCTGCTTGTACAAGACAGCAGCAAAATGGAGTATGTGCCAAGTGGAATGTTCCTCCGGTGAATGAAGGTTGCGAGTATTACATCACATTTTTTTCTTGCATTTCAGGCACCGATAAAAGCAACCTGTGAAGATATGTCATGCAAGACTGGATTTCCTGAAGATGTTCACAGTGCAGTGGTGTCACGGAGTGTACATGGAGGACAGCCGCTTCTCAACGGTACGGTTATAAAAGATGTTTCGTTATTTATTTATTTGTTTTATTTTATTTTATTTCCTGTAGTCATAACCATAAATCACTCTGGAGCATTTTCATTCTTAAATAGGGCACAGACTCTTGCAGGAAAGAACGTCAGCTGCTCTGTGATTATTTTTTGATTACTGTCATAGGACTTGGAAAATCTGTTGGCGTTAGGGGTGGCACATGCGCCTCTGAACGTAATTTGAAAATACTGAGTGTTGCAAACCTTCCAGTGATCATCCACTAACTCTCCTTCTCAGCACAGCATTCACACTGATGTTTCTTACTACCACTGACGATACGTGTGCCACCAGTCTATAATTAGAGCCCATGTACGAGTGTTGAGGAGGTAAAGAAAATTTCCCTCCTGCTTTATATGTCCCACAGAAGTATTGCACTTAGATATGCCTGGTTCTAGCACTCACACTAATGCAGAGCTAGTTCCCTTACTGCTTTTTCCTGGCAACCTGAGGAGAGACACCTATGGAAAGCAAGAGACGGGGCAGGCAGCAACATGAGAGAGCAGTCGCCCGTGAGCCCTGGGTCAGTGACTGCAGCGCTGCGGGCTCTGCGAGGAGCTGTGCCAGGAGAGGCAGGACAAGTGCCGGCGCTGTCTCTCTTGCCCTGGCATCTACCTGCGTCTGAATGGCACGGTGCCCAGGCGGAGGCTGACCCGCTCCTGAGCTCACGGCGTGCTCGGCAAGTGCAAGCCCTTGCCCCCACCGGGGATGCACTGCAGTCAGTACATCTGCCCACGGGTCATCCAGTTTGGGAATTCTGTTTGCTGCTCTTTTTGTGTCGCTCTTTTTCAGGGATAGAGTAGTCGTCTGTAGGACACGGAGGCATGCGCTCTGAATCTTTCCTAGATTTCCCAACCAGTTAAGGTTCAGTGTACGCATTTGTAGAAGTAGATAATTTTTAAAAAAGCATTAATTTGGCTGTTTTCTAAACTGCTAACATAATATATTTTTTTCCATCTAATTTGGAAATTGTGGAACTGACTAAGAACATCAGTTTTAGACGGTTTCAAATACATCTTAAATATGGACTAATTTAATTTGTTGTTCCTTTCACATACAAATATGGTTACACAGATCAAGACATTTAAATGAAAAAAATTCTAATGTGTCTGCAAAACAAATGAAGTGAAAGCTGTAGTCTTGATTTTACATGCTCTGTGTAGCAGTCTCTCTCCTTAATTATATTTTTACAGACCTGTTTTGTGCTTTTTTAGAAGTATAATGGAAACTTGAATGCAGGATGAATTGATTAGCTTTAGTGAATTTAAACTTGAGTTATTAAAGCTTTTTCTGTTCAGTTTCAAGGAAGTATATTCTACCACCACAGACTTTTCTTATATTAAAGAATAGCTTAGAAATAAGTGTATTAAAGTAAATGTTCTGGCAATTGAGAAAATAATAGAGGAAAGAGAATTTTCCTCGCTTCCCCACCAAATGGGAGTTAATAGATGACTCTACTGTAGATGCTTGTAATACCCATCAGCACTGAGAACTGCTTTGGTAGGTGATGGACAAACCTGGAGAGAGGGGCAAAAATGGGGACAGAGAATGCAGCAGGCAGGGGGTTTCCAAAGGTGCTGCCTTGAAACCACCAAATGTTTGTTACTGTCTAATTATCATGCTATCTGTTCATCTTAAAATGGAGATTTACCCTGTCCTGTGAAAGTTCTCTTCACTTTTCATGGAATCAAGACCCTTTCTGCAATTTCTCCCCCCCCCCCCCCTTTTTTTTTTTCTCCACTAGCTAGGTACTACAGTGGACTGCCCACTAATTCTGTGTTGGCATTGCTCACGCAAGTCTGATGATAATGACTGACCAGCCTTAACTGAGTCTGAACTAGTAATGTAGGATGGCAGACTGACTTCCTTTCTCATTACTCATCGCATTAGAAGTCTCTTCCCTTGCTTTTCAGAAGTGAGTGAAGCATGACTGTTGGGTTGTCTTTGAATGATATTAAAACACATAGCATTTTAGGGAAGTAGGAATTGGAAAAACTGTACAAGGCATACAGTGTGTATCGCATCATATCAGCTGGTTGAAAAATGACCTGGGGGAGTTTGTTTCCTACTACTATTTCCTCAGTTGAATTACTGCAATGGTTAATTCTTTCGAAAATCCTGACATGCTTAAAAGCATATAATTTGCTGGTTACACATAAACATATGGTCCGTCATTGCATAGCTTTGACTTAAATTTAATTACACTGTCATTCTGAAATACTATGGTTGTCAAAAGCCTATTTTCTGGTTATTAAACTAAATTTAGATGACGCTGCAAGTTAAAAATAGTTCTGTGACGTTTGCTTCTTAGGGATAACCATGGGCCTGATTCTGATCTCGCCTGTCTTAACTGCACGCTTATACTAGTATGAATTCAGAAGTAAGGCTTATAACTGTAGGTTTTCTATACGGTTTAGAAGTGAAAGCTTTAATTTTCTTTGTGCATTGATACCACAAGCACAGAGGTTTTATGGTCCTGTTGCTGCCTCCTGGCATAGTGTCACCGGTGTCCTGTGCTCCCGTGTTCCCTGATACAGACTTCACTGGTTATAGCCTCGAAGACTCTTCAAAGCTGATGTCTTACACTTTGTCTTGCACATGACTTCAAGATGCACTATGCTCAGGTCACTAGGTGCATGTAAACTAAGTACTATAGATCTAATTTTGAATTTACTTATAATGTTTTACATGTCGTTTGACTTGGTACCAGTCACTGCAGTGAAATTATGGTGATTTTTACCAAGGAACTAGGTGATCTCAGAACTAGTACCTTAATTTCTCTGAAGGGAGGAAAAAGAAAGTCATTATCTCTGAAACAAAATTAAAAGAAACTTCATGCATCTCTAAATCTTACTGATAAAACCGTGGAGTTATTTGGCCCTCCAGATCTTTTAGAATTTAATACACTTTTAAATATTTTGGGATTAAATGTTCCAACATTTTAAAAAGGAAAATAAATCATATGCAAAAAACAATGCACCAGCCGTCGCCTAGTAGAAGTAAATAACCCAAATTTACAGGCACAATACTTCTGAATTGTTTCTGTAAATAAAATATGATTACTGTCTAGAGGACCATACAGAAGATAGAATATTTGGAGAAGAGGTTAAGTTAGAGGGATTTATGTTTAATACATTAAATGCCCTTGCTTGTGCTCTTTTGTCACAGCTTTGTAGTTCATCCAGGGAAACGTACTTGTGGCAGTTTGATATGTATGTCCAGCCTGTTTATCTCATCTTTGTTCTATATCCTGCAAATTTTTAGATACAAATAATGCATTTCTACAAAAATCATTCACCTAGGAAGGTTACTTGAATGGTTATTTGCAGAATCCTATCTTAGAGACTCTTACTCTGATAATTTATTTTAGTGCTTGCTTATCTTTCAAAGACTTTATTTTAACATTCTGTCCTGTTACTAAACGCGTTATTTTTGTTCTTTGCTAAGCAAATTCATTGTCTAGACAAGATTCCTAAATGTATCCTTTTCAGCATTGTGTAGCTATAAAATATTTCTAAGCTCTTTGAGTTCCACAATGATAAAGGAAAAAAAAATGTTTTGGTGTTGATCACTGAGATAAGCAGTGATTACGGGTGAGTAACAGTGCCGTTTCATGAGCCATTTAAGCTGGAGCGAGCTGACAGCGTTGCCAAAAGAGGCATGCTTACGCCTTCCCTCCTCTTTGAGCCTGGTACCAAGTGCTCATGAAACCATAAAATGAACGGGGTTATCCAATTTATCTGGGGTAAAACTCACACTCCTACTCCTTAGGTTTTTGCTGAAAGATTTTGTATGCTTAAGTGGAGCCGTGGTGTCCCTGCTGCCTTTTCTCTTCTAGCAGTGAAATGCTTAGAAAATAATGCTTGTTTTGATGCTTTCAAACTGAGTGACAAAACCTGATTTTGGCATTCCCACTGACTTATTTTGTAGTTTACCATTGGAAATACCAGTTGGTCTGAAACAACCCAGAAACACGTTGCTGGGATTGTGGTACTTGGGAATTGCCTGGCATTTCAAAGTAATGTTTTTTCATGACGTAGGAGGTTACACGGGTGCTGTCTGTCCCAGCTGAAGGCGCTCAGCTATTTTTGCTGCTAGTGGTGTTTTATCATTCTACATATAAAAATGCCTATTGTGAGCTAAGAATAAAATTCCTTTTTAAAAAGTCATGCTTAAAACTGAAGTCAGCAACATATCTTTTTAAGGCTTATGTCTCATTCCTTTCTATAAGCAACTTCTATACAATTGTATTCTTACTATGGGTAGCATGCACTGGTGGCTTTGATACTGCACTGCACGTTAACAGTAAAGCCATGGAAAGTATTTTTAGCAGAATCATATTTTCCAAGAGGGAAATTAGTCTTTCCCCACCAAAAAAAAATTTGGACTTTTTTTTTTTTCCATGAAATAAAAAATGAAAATGGTAACCACTTTGTTTGAAGTCTCCTTGCCTTAAGCAAAAAGACAAGTTGACAAGTTCCTTCCAGGCAGACAGCCAAAGAATCTCAGATGGATGGGAGTCTCTCTATGAGCTGCTGGCAAGCTGGAAAAAAATGTTTCAATTCTTCCCAAATGTATTTTTTTTTTCCTGAAATTCTCTTCCTGTACAACCCCCCCCTAAAAAACCCAACCCAACCCAAACAAAAAAAAGCCCCCCACCAAAAACAAAAACCCCAGAAAAAAACCCCCTGAAAACACTGTCCTTCTAGTTATTCTTTTAAGCCTTAGTGGGAGTGAGAAATCTTTTTTTTTTTTTTTTCCCCCAGAAGTGTATGTTGGGAATACATATATATAATTTTTTTTTCCCCCAGTCCTGCTTAACATTTAATAGGTTTAGTTTTGCCCTCTTCCATGTGAAGCAGAGTAAATTTTAATGCCGTTACTTGGTGATGCTGTGCCTTGTTGATTTATTTTATGTTACAGTTGCATTCCAATTTTCAGTGTCTTGCCTTTTTAATCCTTTTCCTCTTCTTTTCTCAAACAGTTTTCCTGTTTGTCCTTTTTCTGTACCACACAGCATCCTAAATTCTCCTGTGTCAGTATTGAGCTTACTCTCCTGGATTGGAAGAGCTTCTGTTTGCTTTAACTACACTAGCAGAGTGTCTGTTTTATGATGCCTGTTACCTATTCATGTACCAAGTTCTTCACGTATTCTCAGATACTTGTCCCCTGAAAATAAGAGATTACTTTTGCTGGAGCGAGAGATTGCTTTTCTTGATGTGGTTTCCTTACTCCCTTTTCCCTGCTCCTTAGTTAAACATAGAATACATCCTAGAGTATACATAACATACGGTCACCTTACTGAAGGTGGTGTGATAGAATACCTGTTTGAATGGTGACTCCTTTTTTCCTCACTTCAATTTCTGTAAACTTGTACGTCTGATTTGTATGTGATACCAGATTTTACTCTTCAGTATTAAGCTACTGACTAATGTTGTTATTTTCTCATTGCAAGCTTGTATGTAGAACATCACATATATATAAACGGAATAAATGTAAATAATGAAATTCAGTAATGTTTTGGACGTGTGCAAAGGACAAATATTTCAGAAACATAACACCCGTCAGTGGACCCTAAAGCTGTTATGGACTTGTTTGGATCAATTTGTATATCCAATATAAAAGAATTTATCACTTGAGTTTCTGGATAAGAAGTCATTCTAAAAGAAACCTATAAACGTGTAGTAAACAAAGTGTTTTCCTTTTATGGAATACTTGGATTAGAGGTGGAAATATATTTTATAGTTAAAATTCTAGGTGCACTATTATCATAGAATAGTTTGGGTTGAAAGGGACCTTTAAAAGTCTTCTAGTCCAACCCCCCTGCAGTGAGCGGGGGCATCTTTAACTAGATCAGGTTGCTCAGAGGTTCAGCCTGACCTTGAATGTTTCCAGGGATGGGACGTCTACCCACCTCTCTGGGCAACCTCTTCCAATGTTTCATTGCCCTCATCATAAAAAATTTCTTCCTTCATGTAGTCTAAATCTCCCCTCTTTTAGTCTAAAACCATTACCCCTTGTCTTATCGCTACAGGCCCTGATAAAAAGATTGTCCCCATCTTTCTTATAAACTCCCGTTAAGTACTGAAAGGCTGCAATAAATTCTCCCTACAGCCTTCTCTTCTCCAGGCTGAACAACCACAACTCTCTCAACCTTTCCTCACAGGAGAGGTGCTCCAGCCTTCAGATCATTTTTGTAGCCCTCCTCTGGACCTGCTCCAACAGGTCCATGCCCTTCATGTGCTGGGGACCCCAGAGCTGGATGGAGTACTCCAGATGGGGGTCTCACCAGAGAGGAGCAGAGGGGCAGAATCACCTCCATTGACCTGCTGGCCACCCTGCTTTTGGTGCAGCCCAGGATATAGTTGGCCTTCTGGGCTGTGAGTGCACGTTGCCAGCTCATTTCCAGCTTTTCATCCACCAGCACCCCCAAGTCCTTCTCTGCAGGGCTGCTCTCAATCCCTTTGTCCCCCAGCCTGTATTGATACCGGGCGTTGCCCTGACCCAGGTGCAGGACCTTGCACTTGGCCTTGTTGAACCTCATGAGGTTCACATGGACCCACTTGTCAAGCTTGTCCAGGTCCCTCTGGATGGCATCCTGTCCCTCAGGCGTGTCAACTGCACCACTCAGCTTGGTGTCGTCTGCAAACTTGCTGAGGGTGCACTTGATCCCACTGTCCATGTCACTGATGAAGATATTAAACAGTACTGGTCCCAGTACAGGCCCTTGAGGGACACAACTTGTCACTGATCTCCACCTCTACATTGAGCTGTTAAACACTACTCTTTGGATGTGACCATCCAACCAATTCCTCATCCACCAAACAGTCCACCCATCAAATCCATGTATCTCCAATTTAGAGAGAAGTATATTGTAGGGGACTGTGTCAAAGGCCTTACAGAAGTCCAGATAGATGACACTAGTAGCTCTTCCTTTGTCCACTGATGCAGTCCCTCCATCATAGAAAGCCACTAGGTTCGTCAGGCAGGACTTGCCCTTGGTGAAGCTGTCTCAAATACATGTTACTGGCCTCCTTGTGCCTTAGCATAGCTTCTAGGAGGATCTGTTCCATGATCTTTCCAGGCACAGTGGTGAGGCTGACAGGTTGGTGGTTCCCTTTTTACTCTTCTTAAAAATGGGTGCAATTTTTCTCTTTTCCCAGTCCCCAGGGATTTCACCTGACTGCCATGACTTTTCAAATATCGTGGAGAATGGCTTGGCAACTACATCAGCCAGTTCCCTCAGGACTCTGGGATGCATCTCATCAGGTCCTATAGACTTAACGAATGTTCAGGTTCCTAAGGGGGTCATAAACCTGATCTTCTCTTTCAGTGGGAGGGACTTTTGTCCCCCAGTCCCTGCCTTCAGTCCATCCACTCGAGAAGTGTGGGAAGAGAGGCTGCCAGTGAAGGCTGAGGCAAAGAAGTTGTTGAATACCTCAGCCTTCCCATCCTTTTCCAGTTTGCCAGGCTTGTGAGGGGGACTATGCTTTGACCTTCCTTTTTTTGAATTTCCCCAGCAGGATGAGAGCCCGCAAGCACGATGCCTCCTGTAACTGGAGTAAGAGGCTTCATCAATAGGCTCCCCGTGATCCAGTGGCCTGTAGTAGACACCAACCACAAGGTTCCCTTTGTTGCCTCAGTCTCTAATTCTTACCCATAAGATTTCAGCATGCTTGTGGTATTCTTCAGAGACAGCTCTTCACACTCTACCCATTTCTTGACATAGAGGGCCATGCCTCTGCCCCTTCTTCCTTGTCTGTCCCTTCTGAACAGCCTGTGGCCATCGATAGCAGCACTCCAGTCGTGGGATTTGTCCCACCGAGTTTTGGTAATGGCAAGTAAGTCATAGCTTTCTAGCAGCACGGTGGCTTCCAACTCCTCTTGTTTGTTGCCCATGCTGTGTGCATTGGTGTAGAGGCACTTCAGCTGGGTTGTCCACTTTTTCCAGGGAAGAAAATTGACTCACCTTTATTCCCTGCAGAAGGAATGCTGCTTCTGTTCCAGTGTAGACTCTTACAACTACATCTTGTAAAGAGAAAAATACACTTACAGAGAAATTATAGAGATCCTGAATGGTTGCAGTGTTCTGGGATATGTAAATTACTATCTTGGTTAATTAGTCCGGCTCTGATAGTCATTTCTGTTTATGGTGCGTTTACTTGGAATGCACTGAATTAATTAGTACTTACTCTCTTTTCCTATATGCAGCTGGTTACTTACGAGGATCTCAAATGTAGTGTCCTTTCTGCATGCAGAAATATGAATTACAAGAGCTGAGCTGTCAGCTGCCCCAGTAAGCTCTGGACATGGCTCAACAGGGGATGGCAAAAGAGGTGCTTGTTTCTGCCTCTGAAGCGGGTCTAGCTTTGTACTGTTTCTAACACCATTTAGTGCAGCCTTAGCTCAGTTTTAAACTATGCCATCTGGCCTTGATTCCCAAGGGGCCATTATTTCTTCTGGAATTGCTATAGTTAGAGCCTTCTCCAAGACTGACCCATGCTCTAGGGGAAGCTGGGAGGAGTAGTGGTTGCAAAGCTGTGCAGAAAGCCTCCCCAGCAGACAAAGGTGCCCTTAGATATGGGAGATTTATTTAGTGATAGAAGAAGAGTTGCTGTTGCTTGCAACAGCTGCATTAAAAAAAAAAAAAAAAAAAAAAGAAATTATTCCTTTATGTGGGTAGATCAGTATATGGAATACATGGAGCAAAATCTCAGGTAAGGCCATCTGTGTTAGCATAACGTGAGACACTTGGTATGTATAATTACGCACTCAAATTCTTGCTGAAGACTACAATACATCTTTTGTTGACTTGTCATCTTTCTAAGAATCCAGAAGACAAATTTACTTAGAGCATCCTATTGAACCGATATCATAGGAAAATGCCCTTTATTACAGAACATATTACCATACTAAATAGAGATAAATTCCGTAGTATTTAAACACTTAATGACTACATTAAATCAAATACTACTGTGTGGAAGACCGGGATGTCAATCAGCAAATCCAAGTACAGTTTGAACTGCTCTCATTTTGGTTGAATGCAGTGAGGAAGATTTTGGTTGAATGTGTGACAATCAACATGGGGGCATTTTTTTTAATCTGGAAATGCTAACTTTTGGAAGAGTTCACTTCCAAACTTTCAGGGCATGTCCTAGGCATCAGCCCTGCTGATTTTTTGAGGGGCAGAAGGAGGGTGCAAGAGAACAGTGTCACATTTTGGACAGAAGGGAAATGACTAGAGTTGCTATTATCTTCTAATTAGGCTGTAACTGGCCTCTGGCGCCCTTTAAATCTTTACAATTTAACACAACAGAGATGGTTTTCCACTCCTCTCCATACACCCCAGCTGGGTGATTTGTCCTTCAAAGTGCAAGGAGAACAATGTTGAGGGATGAGTGGGGTGCAACTCTGGAGTGGAGAATGGAGCTGAGGCTGGGGAAAGGATGGAAGCAGAAGAATCCAAGTGATGAAGGATGCTGGAATGGGTGGAGGCATGAATAGAGGCCCTGGTGTAGTTCAAGGGGGAAAGGAGAGCACAGGTTCTCCACAGGTCTAGAAAGAACAGATAAACTTGGCATTGGTTGAAAGAAGAGGGCAGAAGCAAACCTAAGGTAGGAAGGAAAGTATCTTGGAGTACTTTCAGGTTTCCTCATGACATCCAATTTGAGCTAGTCATGGGCATCTGATATCCACCCTAAGGGAAATGCAGAGGACCCAGCGGAGCTCACCAAAGTGAATTAAGTGAGCAGATAGTGCTGAGAAGCTTTTCTAGGAGGATCTGCTAAGCCTTTTCTGACATCAGAGTGACAACAGAATGCCCACATCTCCCATTTGTTTGCAATTTACACTAATGCCAAGAAACTTAATTATCTGAATATCTGAGCCAAGATCAGAACATGCACAAGCCTTTTGGAGATAAACTGGTCTTACAGCCAGGATATGAGGTTCACTCAAGAAGTACCTAGAGCTGCACATCCCAGCTCGTCCACTGTTCTGGAGGCAGCATTGGGTTTGAGCGCTCGGAGTCCGTCAGTGTCTATAGAGTGGTCTCAGAAGCCACTGCTGCTGCTTGCTACAGGGGATTGATACCAGTAAGGGTTTTTGTTTCTCACCCTGATTATAGATGTGCAGTTTAAGTGCATGTGAAAATAGAAGCCTTAGGTAAAGCTAGGAGAGGATGTACTAAAAACGCAACTTTCTTTCCCTGAGTTATAAATACATCACAGTGACGTGGCTGCAGGATGAGTGAGTGAGATCAGCAAGCTGATCTGATGCAAAACAATCCCTGCTTTTTGTGGTGGGCTAGTTCTCCCCTGGGTCGGCTTGCTTTGTCGATTTACTGGGACCTGCTGTGGAAGAGGAGATAAGTTAATGAGAAAAGGAGGTCATAGCTGAATGAGACTCCTCTCTGTTTGGCATTTTGATTTGGTTTTTTCCCTTTTCTCCCTGCAGTGAAACTGGGAGATTTCTTCCTGCTGTTTCAGTTTTTCCAGGATTGAGCAGCTGAGGATCAGGTCCCTGCCCATTCCTTGCTGCTGGCTGCATCCCAGCCCTGTCCAGGCGTAGTG
This sequence comes from Egretta garzetta, assembly GCF_000687185.1. Lineage (NCBI taxonomy): Eukaryota > Metazoa > Chordata > Aves > Pelecaniformes > Ardeidae > Egretta > Egretta garzetta. The sequence goes on along the minus strand of NW_009270000.1, from coordinate 4,067,449 downwards.
GCGAATTGCATCGGTGGTTCTTAGCTGGGTTGCAGGTGACAGCGAGCAATCCCATTAACCCACCAGCCCGGCAGAGAACCAGGGCACCCAGTGCTGCCTGCCTGCCCGCCCATGGGCACTGATGCTCCGGGCAAAGGAGCAACACATCACCGCTCGGGTGCATCTTCCTCCTTCTCCAAGCCACCTGCAGAGCTTCAGAAACCGTCCCATTTTGAATTTTTCCTCTTGCCTTTTACTGTCTGCTGCGTTTTGGCAGACCTATGAGCAGTGACAGATGCTATGATCTGGTCTGCAAGCTCTTCCTTGTGCACTGTGCTGCCTTTTAAGAAGTAGGTTTTGGCTGGTTTTGGAAGTTAATGGCACATGCCTCTCAGGTTGTAGAGAAGAGGAATTATTTAAGACCCTCTGTGAGTTCCAGTTTAACAGTCTCTTAAATAGGAAAGTTACGAATCCCTAAACGCATAATTTGTAACATAAAAGCTATCAAAATAGCAGTGCAATCTGTTAAAGTGTTTAAAAATTTGATTTTCTGCAGTTTAAAATGTGAAATAAATGTACACTAATTGTTTTGAATGGAGATGAAGATGGTGTTTGAAGCCAGTCTTTAAAGGAATTAGTGAGATAGCACTGCAGTTAATGGTGGAGCACTATTTTTCTGTAATGGGCTCAGCAATGTTCTCTAATTAGCTTGCAAATTGATATTCAAATACAAGTAAACTGGCAATCAAATACAAGCAAAACATCTATGTAAATAGACTTTGGTTTCTGCATTTAGCATACCTGTATCAAAATTGTATGTGGGTGGAGGGTAAGCTCTTAGTTGTTTTTCAGCATGGAGCTTCTATTTAATGGTGGCTCACTGGTTGCATTAGGTCAGTACTTTGGTTCAAGCGCATTAAAAGAGGGCAAAAAAATCCCTTTTCTTCTCCAAGTGAGTGGCTTTTAAACATCAGTAACATAATACTGAGTGTGTGTGAGGTTTTTCCTGCCTTCGTTTCTTTCAGGTTTTGTCAACTAGTGCAGGTAGGATTTGATGCATAGCTGAGTCAGCGGAAATTATTCTGTTGACTTAGCTGGCGTTGGATCATGTTTATGTTCATTATTAAAATTATTGTTGTATGGTATAGCCATTTAACTTTCAAGCCTTGTGCCAGAAACTGGATGCATAAAATGTTATTGGTGTTTGTGCTGTAGGCTGTTCGGCTGCATAGAGTGCAGGTTCTTAAACGAATTTAACTTAATGCCTGGCTTAAGTAGTTTGTAAACTTGTTTTTCTGCAAAGGAGAACCATACAACAAAGCTATTGCATAATTACTGTTGTGGGGAAAGGTAAATAAAGATCATACATATAAAATTTGGATCTCAGGGTCTTTTTAAACTCTTTATTCTCTAATCAAGAAAACATCTCTGAGTCATTCACACACTGATAACTTGCTAACTACCCTCTGCAAGCGCGGTGTTTGTTGACAGATGGAAGTGTGACTGTATCAGTGGGTCAGCTGTGTGGTTTTATCGTTCCCACGTACTCCATCCATCAGCTGTCTATGCTGTTTGTTGTTCAGCATCATCTTCTATGCTAAAAGTTCTTTAGAACAAATCTTCAATCTAATCAGATTCTTATCACTGTGCATTCATTAAATCCAGTTATTGTTTGCATAGATTTCATTTTCAGTGCTGCTTGTCATCTGAGTTCTTCAAGGGAAAAAACCCAAACAAAACCAAACCCCAAAAACCCCATGTTTTCTGTAAAGCAGCTAGTATGCTTTTTACACCATCGAAATAATACGTCAGTGAAGGTCTTTGGCTTTCCAATTCAGTATGTGCTTTTCTGTTCAAATAACTGCAATTTTCCCTTTACAGTGCCTTAGTGCATGTTTGTGCTTTTATAAAAAATTGATTAATTCAATTCTCAAGGGATGGCTAATGGGGGAGCGTAGGTCCCTTGGAGGTCACAGGTTCAGATCCAGTCTGTCATCTGCATCCAGTATTCACTAACGGATAGCTGCTTGGTAGGTTACGTGAAAAAGAGCCTTGGTTGCTTTGGTTTCTTCTGAAGGAGTTTATGTTGAAATCAGTGGGAGCTGGGGCAGCACATGCGAGCAGGGAGCGTTCATCTGTGTGGAGGTAGCTGGAGAAGGTCAATATATCACCGTGCTTTCCAGACCGCCTAGAAGAGAGAAACAAGGAAATGAAGTGGAATTTTAACCTCTTGGAGTGCACATATGCAGAGCTGAGATATAGCAGGGCAGGAGTTTTAACAGCTTGGAGCAAAAAGCACGTCTAGTGTTTCAGATGGCGGAGGTGGTTTTGCCTACCTGCAATTGATTCAGCATGTTTCCCAGAACTGAAATGAAGTCTGTATCGCATTGAAACTTAAAAAACAAATGAAACTCTTCTCGTTCTTACTCTGCATGTCACTATCTGCACTTCTGACTGCATCAAGTCTCATTTAATTAAAATCTTGTCATTACACTTGTGTGCAAATTAAAGTTTAAGAACGATACGTGTCATTGTTTATAAAAATGGATCATTTTCTCCTCAGAGGAGGTGATTTTATCAGTTGTTACAACTGCAAATGATCTGTTAGTTTCCTGTTTTAGTCTCCTGATTTTTGCCACAAAGGCTCTGTAATTTACAGATGCTGAACAACAAAAAAAACCCCAAAAGCCAGAGCAGACAATAAAATGAAAAATTTTGTTAGGCCTCAGTGGGTTTGTTATTTAAAGGAAGCAAGGCTGGCAAAAAGCACAGGTGCACCTGGCTTTAGGACCCGATTTTGCAAGAGAGAAATATGGGTTGTGATCTCAGCAAAACTTCGCGTGGCTGCACCGGTCTGCTGGGCAGGTCGTAGCGCAGGGGTGAAGCCTGGCTTAAGGTGGCCACCGTCTCCGAGTCTGTGGGTTTTATGTTACAGCTGATGTCAAATGAATAGGCAAGTTATTGAGTCATAATAGTATTGAGTTGTCTGTTCCTCTTAAACAACAACAAAAGTACACAAAGATGCTTCTTAATTTTTGAGGGGTCTGTTGTCATGCAAGGACATCAATAATAGACTTGAAGAAGTAAGCTCTGAATGTTTGTTCCTGTAAGCGATTATCAGCTTTCATGTGGTACTTAAAGTTTTTGTAGGGTACCCAAATAAGATCTTGGAAAAAGCTGTTTGTGAAGGCTGCCTGCTGGCCGCTCGAAGGCGGCTGTGTGACTTCTGTTGCATACTGTGGAAGAACACACTTGCCCAGGTCCGCTTTGGGAAGAAGACGTGTTGTGTTGTTCATCTGGAGCGATCCACAGCTGCGTGGCCTCGCAAGCAGCGTGGGGCTTAGCTGGAGCCGATCGATGGATGCGGGCCCCGTTGTTTGGTAGATCAATAGGCTGTAATGAACTCCGTGCTCCAGTTCCCTGGTAAGGATCGCTGTGGGAGGGGGGGGACAGGAAGGTGCCTGTTTTTGCTGGAACGAATCAAAATGAAAATTAAGTTTGAAGATTTTTTTTTTTCTTTCTTTTGTGTAGGGATTGAATAATCTTTCTTAGTTTCCTCCACAAACTCTGAAAATCCTGTGCTATGAAATCCTAGGCTATCTGTGAACTGGATGCTGCATGTTTTTCATGATGACTTCTTTTTGAAAATACCGTAGAAGTTATTGATAACCGCTTTAGTTAGAAAGAAATCTCAAAGAGTTTTGGAATACTTTCTTGTTGATTTGTTTCCTGATTGTTGTTGTTGGAGGCGATCTGTGTTTATTCCTCTGGGCCAGAGTTGATGTGTTTAATTTGCAAACAATTAAAATGATGTGAAGGTGAGCCTAGCCGATGACCAGAGCCTGGTAAGGGTCTTACGTAGTTTCCTGTATGTATTTTTTTAATTGCAATACCTTCTTGTAAAGCATAGCTTTGTAGAAGCTTTAGAGATAGGTAAATGGTTTGATAAGCTGTTACGCAAGTGTTTTTTTTTACTAATGTTTGTCAGCCACATGCATTTATGATGCAGAGAGTTTTCCAGGCTATACGTAGTGTCAAACTGTCACTGAAGGTCAGAATATGGTTTGTTTGCTTAGAGGTCTTTGTTTTTATTTGGGGCTAGGCTTCTCGGGTCTCTATTTGTGTTACTGCTTTAGTAAGATATTTGCTGTCTTTCATTTTAAAATTTCTGCTAGCCATGTGCTGATCTGCCACAGGATAAATTGAATTCTGAGTGTACTGTGCCATAAACTGAGAGAGGGAAAAAGGTCACCTTTGTGCGATAAATGAGAACTGTGTTGAGACCATTACTCATTTTATATCACATACTTTATGTTAACTTTGCTAATTTTACCAGCAATAAAAGGGAAAATATTTTATTAAAAACATGGTAATATTAGACAAGTCTTTAGAAAGAGCTGGAGATGCCAAGAGGACGGTCAGGTCTGTCGTACTCAGTAAGGGACAGGCAAATGGTTTTGGATTGTTTCAGAATGTACCCACTTAGTTCTGATAAAATGATTGGGGGATTAATACTCCTTTATACACAGTCTCTTTACTGCCTTTCCGAACTTATCTGCATGCAGATGAATGTGGTATTTCATATGTTTTGAATTGATGCTCCTACAAAACATTCAAAGTAAATTTTCTTCACTATTGTCAATATGAAAATTAAAGTTTAGCTTGTAAAATGTTTTTGCTGCAGGGTGCAGAATTTTTCACGGTTCCATGAGTTGAATCATCAGGTGTCGAAAGCCTGGATGTTCCAGGTTCCAATCAGTATCCTGGCTTTTAAAAAAGGCAGTTAACTTGTCTGTGATTGAAAGACTAAAAAGATGCTGTCATGTGGCGTTAGTGGCAATGGGAAGATGAGGAGGCCAGTCTGGGAGACTGACTGCCCCACGCTCCCTCTCACTAAGGGAATAGTTCCCCCAGTTTAGAGCATGTAAGAATTGCAGAGCAGCAGCAGCAGCTCCCTAAGAGAGAAGCGCATCTTGCTAATGAGAGACAAACATGAACCAGATGTGCAGTAAAATAAGATTTGCTGATAGTAGTCCTACTTGTGCCTCAGTCTCCCAGACCCAAATGCCTTGGGAGGTTTGGTGCAGAGGCACTTGCATTGCTGCGGATGAGGTGGCTAAATTAGAGCTTGGTCTCTGTTTTGGTACTGTAGAAAGTAGCGGGACCAGAGGGTGGTGGACTGGGGAACGGGGAGGGGGGGGGAAGAGCTGTTTTGATGAGGGACTGAATGGTATTACTTTCCTGATGCGAGTCAGGCTTCAGAGAAGAAGACAACCCGGTGCATCTTCACTGGTGATAGAGGAGCTTGGGCAGATTTGCCTTCTCATGTGTAAGGCTGAAGTTCTGTATTACAATTAAAGTGATCTAGGGGTAAATTACCATTGGAGAGGGCAGTCCCACGTCTTCTCCTAGCCCTACCCAGAGGTCCAAATGCTTCTTCTGCGCTGGATATAGAGATTGCACAGCCTCGCTATGAATCAATGCATAGGGCTGATCAAACAGCAGGCTTACCCTGGAGCAAAAGGGGAATGGTATTCACTTGGATTAGCCGGATGAATCAACTTGTCCTATGACTGTCCCGCAGTGGCTTTTGGGAGAGGAGGGACATGGGAGCATGGACTGCAAGACCACCTCTTTGGCAGCATCTTCTGCCTAAATCATTTGAATTGTCATGCCAGAAGGGCATCCTAGCTGTGTCTGTAAATATTCCTCATCCTCTACCAAGGTCTTCATCTTGTGTCTCTGACTGGCCAACAGTATTGCTTTGCTGTCATTTTAGATCTGCAGAACCAGAGTGGTTCATTTGAGCATCTAGTATGCAAATGAGATGACCTTTTTGCTGTGATTACTTTTTTTATGAATGTATAAATCATGGATATTTCACCATTAACTCAAGCCCTTCTGTGAAATATGAGGATGATGTGTAGCATTTTAATCTTTTCTCCAGCGTATCCAGTCTCTCTCCTTTCACTGTGACAATCCAGCAGTAAACCCCAGAACAAGCGGCAGTCCGTTCAGATGAGACGAGTCGTATGTCTTACTGCAAATCAGCAAGACAAAGCGAAGTAAGCAAAGCTGACTGCCGTAGTTGCAAGCCACTTTTGCATGCACCCCCTTTTGAACACTTTCATAAAATCATAGAATCGTTTAGAGTGGAAGAGACCAACCACGATCATCAAGTCCAACCATTAACCTAACACTGCCATTCCATCACTAAACCATGTCCCTAAGCGCATCTCATCTACCCGTCTTTTAAATACCTCCAGGGATACTCGACCACTTCCCTGGGTAGCCCGTTCCCATGCTTAACGACCCTTTCTGTGAAGAAATTTTTCCTAATGTCCAATCTAAACCTCCCCTGGCACAACTTGAGGCCATTTCCTCTCATCCTCTTGCCTTTGTTTTAGTCACCTGGGTTCAGGTAGAACATGACAGTCTACCCGAGCTGCTCCTGGAGCTTCAGCAGCAAGCTCGCTCCTCGGACTCGTCTGTGTGAAAAGCTTTGAGGGACAGCTCTGCTGGAGCCTCCTGCCGTAGCTGAGGATGCCGCTGCCTCCCTGC
>NW_009270000.1:4032190-4060880 GCF_000687185.1 Egretta garzetta | reverse complement strand
CAGGGCTGACCACGCAGCCTACCGCCCTGGGCTTCGCCTCCGAGGGTCAAAGCCTCCTGTGAATTACCAAGAAAGATGTGCTGATGCCCAGGCAGCAGCAGCAGAACTAGAGCAGCAAGGCAAAGATGCACATGCCCTTCTGTCGGGTCTCGCCAGGTGCTGTCCTCGGCAGAGAGGCAAGATGGGTGGCTGGGGATGGTAGCGGTGTTCTGTGGGGGGAAAGCAGAAGAATGCCAGGGGTCCCCATTTGGTCACAGGGACTTTTGAAAGAGGTCTTCAGAAGTGGTCTACAGGTCTTTTCCGCAGTAAGTTCCTGCGGTGGCAAGGCTTGGTGCTCCTTTGGCACAAAATAGCCAGAGCTGATTCCAGGTATTTCTACTGTAGCAATTGGGGTTTAAAAAAAAAGAAACGTTCCCCGTGACCTGTAATAATCAGGTTTATTAAGATTGCATTGAAAACAACAGGAATGCTTCCTTTTAAACTGAAGACTGTGATTTGTTTTGGGCGGCATTTTTAAGGCTTCCCTTTAAGAAAAAAAAAAAAAAAAGCAGCAGCCTTTTAAATTATCTGCTCCAAAGATCTTTATATAGTACAGTCTACTTCTCCTCTTAAATTAGTGGTCAGTATAAAAGTAATTCATCAAAACTGGTGGATTTACATAAGTATAAATGTGGTAGAAAGAGGAAGATTAATTCCAGAGTTTCTGAGAATACTTGAAATTCGAGGCAAATCTGGCTAGTCTAAAATCAACAACAAACTTCGTAAGCTTCTAGTATTTAGATCTTTTGCTTTTTTGGAATATCTCAAATGGAAAAGGGAGAGTCTGTAGAATCTTCTGTAGATCTTATATTCTGGAAAATATTTGGAAGTTATTTTTATGTATGTTATGTGAAAGTTGCAGGGAATGACAGTGATGTTGGTTTCCTGTTCAGGGATGAATGGGAATAAGGATGTCTCCGGAGACTAATAATTAGTTCGCTTTTGTGTATGATGAAGAACAGAACGTATTTGATGACATAGGTGTGTTTCTTCAGATAAAGATTTTTTGATATCTGATTTTATTTTAATCCTGAATCAGTGGTCAGGAGTTGTTGCTTGCTTTTTCTTACGACTTAAATGTTTTCCTAGTATGGGTTTCGCTTAAAGTTGGATGTTTGATAGTACCTTTTCCTTTTAATTAGAATATTGATGTGCAACTGCATAATCTTAACATCCAAAGTTACATTAGCGTTTCATACTGGTTTACATGGATTATTTTTTTTTTATTTGCCCTTGACTTGTAATGAGCCTATTAGCTACAAGCTATCTTTGTGCCCATGGACAGATCCTGATTCTAAAAGTAAAAGCTGACAGCTGTGGCCAGAGGGGGCTTTTCAATGCAATACAGTTGTGGCTTTGCCAATAATTTTAATTTCCTAAGCAGAATTTAAAAGGGGGGGCTCTTATTGTTGAGTTAAAAATTAATGAAAGAGGCATTTCTTTTTTAATTATTTTTCCTTTACATTTGAAATATTTTGTGCTTTTATGAGAACATTGTGAAAATAAATCTGCACTGTTTAGACAGAAGTATTACAGAATGATTTTCTCATCTGAATTCAATGACTGACTGCCTTGCACGGTTGAATACTTGTCATGGTCCAAAACTTCAGAAGTAGGCTGTAATACTGGAAAAAGTAGAGCAATTTCAAGGAGTACTAGCAACTTGATATGTTCAGGTTTTCTGGAATCCTGTACAAGGCACTGAATGTGAATATTCAAAGATGACAAAAATCAAAGCTTATATTTTAAAAGAAAGAACTTTTATGTACTTGCATCTGTGCACCTATTAAGTGGAGATCAATAAATAGCTCGTGATAGTTTATTTACATCTCACTCTTACTGCAAGTATTCTGGGAGAAGAAGGAGGAAAGCACAAGGGAAAAACAGACTTGGGGGACAAGTCTCAATGGTTTGATTAACTTCACCGTGGGTTTTTCTTCTATTCCAAGTCACAAGTTGGGAAATTTCACAGTGAGACAAAATATGGAAATACACAGTTTCATGTGTATTTACCATTACAATTTAAGACTGATAGTTACACATTAGTTTTGTAATTTTTTTCATATTTCTGTCAAACTGCGGTAGATCTGAAAACCAAGGAGGTCTTTTTTTCTCAATAAATGCAGTATGTCATGACAATTAAGTTATATATGCTCAGCTTTCATTAAATGCATGGGTTTGTTTTTTCTCATTTACGTTCTTAAAGCAGGAGAAAATAGTAAAATTTCATCATTTACAGTCAGGGAATAAGTTGTGTTCAAAGCTTAACATGAATTTTACTTTGTAGAAGTCCATGGTTAATGCTGAAGGTGAATCTTGCCATATGGTGCTGAAGAGCAGAAGACCTTGAGAGCTGATATAGTGTAGGAGCTTCAGGGAACGTCATGCTACTTTTTGGGAATCCCTTCACTTTGCAGAAAACCACGGCCGCTGTTGGGAGCTAGAGCCCATGTCCCTTGGCATGTCAAAGGGAATGTCAAAGTGTGGGAGGTGCTTTGGAGGTGCAGTACTTGCTGTAGGGGAGGTTGACTGGGGGGTGGCAGCTGCCAAAAAGGTCTCCTCCTTTTTTCGGCCACCCTGCTCTCTCGGGAGCCTTTCCTGCCTGCTTTCTCCATCTCCCCGAAAAGGAGGGCCAAGAACTGCTGGTCTGTTGTCATGTCCCCCATCTCCCCCCTTTTTCGTTTTTTCCCTGCCTACCTCATTGCTTCCTGCTTAGCCAGGTGAAGCCTTGCAGGAGTGGGGAGCACTGGAAGGCCAGGCCCTGACCATTTCAGTATCTCACCGAGTCTATAAATGATCTGTGGGTTTTGCAGAACATGCACATGCTGCTGGTACTACTGCTTTCCCTTTCTTCTCAGAGTTCAGTTGACTGTCAAAATGTACGTCATTCATAACTCTGTGACCAAAAAAAGATAAACTAGTGCACATACTGATATTTTTTTTTTCCCTGTCACAAATTCACACAGGTATTAGCGCTGTCTGTCTTTATACCTGGGTGTGGTCTTCAATTGATCACTACCTAAATTTCAAAAGCATTGGTGTTTAGTGTTTGTGAACACTTACAGCTGTATGATTTTGACTAGAAGGGTAAGCACAACTTTGGAGAAGTCTGAAGAACAGGATTTCTAGCACGAAATGCTAAGAACAGTTTCAAAGCCACAGAGCAGCATTCACAGTTCAGAGCAGTTACACGTGAAAACTTCCTATTGAGAATGTTAAGGACACGGATGGACTTTTAAATAACGTGGTGGATGTGCTGTGTACTAAACGCAAAAAACAAAACAAAAAAACCTTGGGTTTAGGTAATCTGCTGTGCAACCTTCGTGTTTTGCTTCATGCCATTCTTCATGCAACAGCTCAGTATGTAATACCAGTTTTTGACACCTAGTCCAGTTTGTCATCTTCCATATGGCAACCTTTGCTCATAACAGGATACAGTCGTATCATAGTCGTAGAGGAGAATACCACATGGATGACAAGTATCTAGCTCAAAGTAAGCGTAAGGCTATTTGGAAGTCATTTGGTTGCCTTTACTGAAACAAAACATTGTCTCCTTAAATGTTGTCATTTGTCACAGTCTGTTTGTCATGCTGTTTGGCTATGTGTGTATTATTGGTCAAGGTAGCTTGCTCCTATCACTGCTTCTGTCCCAAACCGGCTGTCTGTCTTACCAGCACTGCCTTACCGTAGCTCATAGCAAGATTTGTTTGAGGAGTGGCCCGTCTTGAGTTTAATATGAGTCTGATGGGCTGATTTGTGTAGTGCACCTGGGAAGGAAAGCTCTGGGATTAGATCGCTTGGAAGGGAGCCACACATGCTAGTGAGGTCTTGCTGCCCACTGACAGGCACGGCGCCAGAGGCAGAGCCATGGGCAGCCCCCAGGCACGGTGGCATCCTTGTGCTGTGGGAGGGGGGGCATTTGGGCAGCTGGGTGTACTGAGGCAGAGCATGCCACCAGTTCCACCAAGTAAGGCTAGTCTCTATCTAAGGAGATTAGACCTGTGCTCCACCCTTGCACCCGGAATGAAGGCTCAACAGCAATCTTCGAAGTCTTGGGTGGCTTGAGGTGCATTTCTTAAAAGTGCATTTAAAAACAGGAAAAAAGGCAAAGTCTCAAAGAAGATAATCTTCCTATTTAAGAAGGGTCTAGCCATAGAATAAGCTCCCAGAGACTATCTTGAGTAGAAAGCCTTTGGAAAGAAAAGTAAGTCTTCTCAAAGAGCAACTCTCTTGTTTCACTCCTGGCAGCATAAGACACCGTATATAAGAAACTGTAACATAAAGTCTTTTTACATGTTCAGCTGAAACAGTCTTTTGTGAAGAAAAGTGAGAAAAATGGAGGAACCTCCCTCTCTTCAACAGAGGCTCAGAGTTGAACTTCTCATAGAAGACAGATTTCAGTAACTGCTGACCTTTTGCTGCCAGTATTTTTAGCATGGAGAAAGCTGAGGATGATGGTTTAACCTCTTTTTTTTTTTTCCCCTCTAGTTTTTTTAGCCTCTATTAATCTAGGGTTATGTATTGGAGAGGAAAGTTTTTTGTTGCTACCAGTTAGTGTCTAATACAGTTCTTTCTTTTTTTTAAGTCACAGAAAGTAAAGACTAGTAAGAAAAGTATGGAGGGAGTGAATTCAGAGCGAGACCAGAAAGCGCACGCGCATCCAACTTTGAACGCTACAGATGCCAAAGCTATTTAAAGCAGGTGCTGTAAGAGGTGTGACAGTGAGCTGATGGCCCTTATCGCTGGCCGTCACCTCCGTGTCAGATCCAGCGGGGCTTGGGCACGCAGGCGCGTGTGCCGTACGCCCGGCCGCTGTCTCGCCGCAGCCGCGCAGAGGTCAGGAGCTCAAGACATCTTTGGTCACCTCCAGGCAGCTCCCAGGATGGCAACAGCAGAAAGTGGCTGGGGTTTATTTTGTTCTAGCGACTTTGGCTCTGACCACAGAGCAGAGATATGAAACAAAAAGGGCTGTGGGCCTCCAGGAGCCTGTAGCAGGTGTGATTTAAGAAGTTACCTGCAGGTGATGAGGTTTTCCATAAACTGTGGATATTGGCTGTCCTTTCTGCTAGGTCTGTTACTAGTTGGTAGTCATTATTGGTTTGTGCATTAAGTAAAGTTAAAATGTAAAAGTGAAATTTTCAGCTGAAAGTGAAGCAAAAGTTAAGACATTGAGGGAAACAAGCAGTGCAGATTTAAATGCTGAATACTTTTAATAGCCCAGTGAGCAGCTGAGCATGTTTCTGTGGGCATCCTTTACAGTTAAAAGAGGGAGAATTGGGGTCATGCAAAGGTGAAGCAAAAAATACTGTTAAAAGAAGTAATATAACCTTAAGGTGGAAAAAAAAATACAAGAATCATAACAACGTGAGCAAAAATCTTGTGCTTCCCGTTTGTTTGTCTGTCTGGCTATGTAAAATCATGCAGGTCTAGTAATTTAAAGTTACCAGACAGTAATATGAAGAATCTTTGGTACTTAGGTCGTTAGATGTGACGTGCAATCCAGCCATCTGTACCCTTTAGCTACTAAATTAACCCAGCTTTTAAAATGCCCAGAGAAAATATATAGGGGGAGAAGAGTACTACACTGAGGTACAGCACGCTGGAAGTTATTTTTGCTGTAGAAAGAACAGAAAATAGAAATTGTGACAGTTCTGGTAGGGGGATTGAACTTTTTAGCAGTTGGTGACAACTGCAATTTTTGTGGGTGCGGGGTGTTCTGGTTTATTGGTTTTACAGGTCCAGGTTACTGCTGAAGTATAGTGACTTGAGATGCGATGGGCTTTATCAAGTTGCTTCTTAGACCAGCTGTACACTGCTAATTCTGTAGAACGTTCCTGGATAGTCCCTACCCTAAAAGAAGGCTCAAACCCTCCATTTCCCAGTGTTAGACCTGTGAACCACTGCATACAGAATTAATACACGAGAGAATTAATGTGCCATTGCATTAAATCAAGATGGTCTTCTGTCATCTTTTACGCTCCCTGAGAGCGTAGAGACTCAACTTGGCATACTTATTTGCCAGCTGAAGTCTAAAGAGGGATATGGTCAAGAAAGAAAGTTGCGAGGAAGGTGTCAGGGGTTTAAAGCTCTTTCATATTTTTCCAGGCAAAATTTTGTTAGGAAGGTCCTTTGTGGTGATGCTTTTTTTGTTTGCAAACCTCACCGACAATGAAAAGCCCCGCGTAGCGCAGGCTATCATTATCGCTATCCGTGGCCTAACCATTGCGCAGTATGCATATTTTGTGATGCCTATAATCTTCTCACAGGACAGGGCTGTTGAAATGCCACGTAAAGTTCATTCCATCCTTTTTACTAGTTAGCTAAATTATCTTCAGAAAGCTGGTTTTGCTTTGTGGCAAACCTTGGAAGACATTCTCTGGGGGTTTATGTATGTAAGAACTAATGACAGTGTTACAGAAATAGCCCCAAACTTCTTTGATGGAGTCATCTTGCTCCACTCTTCATTTGTTTAAAGAGTGGTTGCACGTAGGCTAAGTTGCCCTTTCTGACTTAAGTTTGTGCCATGCAACAAGAGGCTCTGGAGTTACTTGAAGGCCTCCCAAATCTATCTTCCTACCTCCCTGAAAGAAGGACCCAGCCATGCCCCTCTGCACGTCTTCCTCCGGCTTTCCTAAGTGCAGAGCCCAGCATTGCTCTTGCTACTGTTCCTGCCGTCATTGTCATCCTCCTCCCGTATCCCCAACCTGCCAAACCAGAAAGGTCTCATCTCAAGTGCCAAATGCACCATCGCTTCAGCATTACACGAGTGGTACTCTCCTACCGTTGTCACCTGTACCGCTGTCACCCAGAAGCTGGCAACCTTCCTGTGCATGTGCTTAAGTTGTGGCACGTCCACGTGGTGGAAAGCAAAAGCTACCATCCATTGCAAGTGTATGCCAAAACCATTGTAGGTGTAAGGTAGGTATTTCTACTGCTATTGGTTCTACCCAGCTCACGCTGCAGATGTACCTTTCCTTTCTTGTACAGCCTCCTCATCTCTTGTACGAGACAGCCCTGTGAGGTGTGTGCTGTTGGGAGTTAAGACGTCAGGCCTGCACGAGGTTTGTGTGCTAAGAACTGGCCAACTCGTAAGGCTCACAGTGGAGCAGGGATTGTTTTTTGCTCTTTCTCACTAGCTGTATGTAAATAATATGCCAAACACTAGAATTACTCTTAAGAGATGGTGTGCGTTGTTGAGAGGGTAATGAAAGACCAGAAGTGCAGGGGTTACGCAACAAGGAGGCATAAATAGTTGTGCAGGAATGGCAAGAAGTTACGCTGCAGTTGTCTGCCGCTCTCTTGGGATGTGGCGCAAGACCAAAGTTAACTTATTTTGTCATAAACCCCATAATCTGTCAAGTTACTTAAATGTTTGTGGTTTTGCGTTGTAGGAAGCCTTTCCACAAGATGCTGTAGTCGGAAGGCTGCGTTCATTCTCCAAGCGAGATTACAGGGTGAGGATAGGTGGTGTCAGCTTAAAAATAGGGAGGGAAATTCACTCCCCCTGTTAACTTCCTTTGTTACAATGATAAGGCTAACTAGGCTTTGAAGTCAGCCCACATTTTAAGTTAGTGATTTGCTGAGGGAGGAAAGTGTGACTGGTTGATTTTACTATAAAGGTCGTGTCCAAGATGACCAGAGTATTACAAGTGTTGAAAGGTTTTTTGATAAACGCCGTACCTTTTTAGAGTACAAATGAAGCGCAGAAGTCTAACCACCCTTCTGCTCAGAGCAAACCCGATTTTTGGTAGCTCAGCATTTGGCTTTGTTGCTGAGGTCTCTCCTAACAGGCTGAAAAGAGTGGGGCACCAGCCCCAGGGTGAGACCCTGAGCCCCAGCCCATCGTGGTGCACCGGCACCGGCAGAGCCACAAGCACGGGCAATTGCATTTCGGCTGCTTGCTATCGCAGCAGCTGGACCTGTTTAGCTGGGTACTTCCCTCTGTCCTTCAGCAATGGCTGGAAAAAAAAAAATTACTGACTTAGACTGCAATTAGAAGAAAAAGTTAATGAGGGTATATGTTAAGAATGAATAAATGTCTGAAAGAAGTTTATACTTACAGATGTTTTGAGCGGTTGGGAGCTTGCAGGGCTTTATTTCTTTGCCGAGAAGGGACCTCTTGGTCAAATGCCAATACTAAAGTGTTAGAAAATGAGTCCGTTTATCTCTTCACCATTTGTCATGCACACTGAACATGTAGATTTTTTTTTTTTTAATTAACTGCCTTGCAAGCCTCCTCTCCCCCCATATTTCTTACTTCCCAACCTCCCCCCAGCTCCTTCCCACCAGTTGTGGGTTATTGTTTTGTTTGTCGAGCAAAACAGCACTAGTGGATTTTTAAACAATTTCAATTAAAAAAAAAAATCTGGATAATTTGGTTTAATTCATGGAAGAATAATATCGGTATTGTAAACAAGTAGTTCTTTCAAGATTAATCTTTTCATTAGCTACAAGAATAATACT
Organism: Egretta garzetta; assembly: GCF_000687185.1. Classification (NCBI taxonomy): domain Eukaryota; kingdom Metazoa; phylum Chordata; class Aves; order Pelecaniformes; family Ardeidae; genus Egretta; species Egretta garzetta. The sequence goes on along the minus strand of NW_009270000.1, from coordinate 4,052,378 downwards.
AAAGGAAAACCACTTTTCAGGCCCAGCATGGGAGGATTTTCTTCTGGTAGACAGCAAGGGGTGAGCTGCAGAAGATGTTAAAGGTTTGTTCTTCATCTCCTTTCTGGCTTGCAGGCTGGCTAACCAAAATGTATGAAGAAAGTTTTTGCTTATCCTTTTCAAGAAAGCATTGCCTCAGAATATGAGGCATTTGCAAATGCTGATTTTTTTAATTTGTGCAGGTGGTCTAAAGAAGCAAGTTGTTGTTTGTGTGCAGTTTTGGGAACATAAATGAATCAATGTACATACATAATTGTCTGTGGCACATTTTTATATTCATACAGAACTAGAAAATTACAAACAAGTATGATTTCTAATACTGTAAAATATTATTTTCTTAAAATCAATTTCTTTATACTCACTTGTAAAACTTAAAATGACCAAGAATAAACATTCTTGTCAGGTTTCTTTTATAAATTATTTTTCACAGGTATATTAACTTGAAAAAAGATAGAAGGTTATAATCTCTTTAATGGCTTGTATTTACAAAACTGTTCAAGAGGTTTTTTTAATTGAAGTTTATTTGGATTCTGTGATGGTCATTTTGATGCCAAACCATTCTTTCCCCAACATCTAGATCAGCTATTTGGGCATAGGTTAAAGCTGCTTGCTTCACATGAAGTTTTGAGATGTTGATCGTTTTAAGGCAGCACTTTAGTAATCCCAAGTGGCCAAAACGCTGTGCTATGTGGTATTGCAATTACTATTTTTTTCCTAATGTCTTTTTCAAAGAGAAAACTTGAAATGCATAATGTTATCTAGGGAAAGTGTGGGTCTATTTGACCAAAGACCTTCTATGCTTTCTTCTCTTTTCTGTTGCGGCTCAGATAATCTCATTTCTGATGCTGCTTAGAATTCCATAACATAATTCTGGGTAGACTAAATGTTCAGCTTCGTCTAATGACTTCCGTGTTCTTTTGAACTGACTGCATAAATTATATAGCAGAAGATTCATGCACAAAATATACAAATACTGAGCAGCAGTAAATGGGGTTTGTGGATGAAATTCACTCCAGGCAGACGGCCCATTTAAGACACTTCTTACTTGACAACCTCTGGCAAAGGTACGTTTGCGAGAGGAGGGAGGATAGTAAAAGGATGAAATGTAATCCTGGCACCATCTAAAGAAAGTCTGAAAAGCCATCTAAAAGCTGTAAGTAAGCATCTTACTTGAGAGCCTGTCCAGGATTGAGGGATCAGGTAACTTGGGTGCAGTTCTTTCTCTTAGTTTTTTGTTTGTTTTGGAGATTGCAAACAAATGTCACTTGGGTAATAGAAAAGTAAAATAATGTGGGTTTTGCTTGAGAACTTGGTTATTAGAGAGGGGAGCAGTCAAATTAAGGAGTGGTCACATGGTAGTCTGAGTGCCATCCCTCAAACAGCATAAAATCTAATTGCTATCTGGTGTGTGAAGCCAAGGGATGCTATATTGCATAAAGATTTAAAATCAGTCTCCAAGAAGGGAAATATAAATTCTGTGAAGTGTGCCCAAGTTACGAGGAAAAATCAGAGGGAACAAGAGTCTGGGCAGGCTGACAGCAGGGCTGCAGGGAGTGCCCTTTGGGACAGCACCCTGTCGTAAAAGCGGTAGGCAAAAATGATTATGTTATGTTGTTAAAATAAAGTAGACCTTACAATTTATTTTTTTTTTTTGAGGAAAAAGCATCATATAAATATGACATTATTTGGAGACCTTGTCTGTATTTACGGATGTTGACAGATAGCTATCACATTTAGAGGAAAGTAATGATGCTTTGCTCCTTCTAAAAGGTAAGTACTATAAGCAACAAACTTCAAAGGTCAGTGTTGCCAGAAAACTCTTTAGGATATTTGAACAAGCTATTACCAATTAGGAGGCTATATCTCATACCTAAGGGGTATTATTTTTAAATACATCCCCATAGGGTGGAGGGAAACCTTAAAAAAGGTGTTGTAATGGTCTTTTATTTAAAATTGGAAGCTCTCACAAGCATAGTAACATTTCATAGAATGGGACTCATTCTAGAAGTTGAATAGAAAGCCGTGGTATGTACAGGATTCAGACAGCAAACTAACAAAAAGTCAACAGAGGATGCTATATTCTGTTGTCACCCTAAAATGTGTGTGTTCTGGAAAGTAGGTCTGTAAAAATGGCATTGTACTGCCCAGTGTGGTGGTCTTCAGTGAGATTTACATCAAATATGCTTACTGTACAAATTTAATTATGTTCCCTCTAATTGCTAGCCTTGCATTTTCAGTCTGGAACCTAAGTTTAAAGTGCATTTTTCTTTATCATCTTCAATATTAAAAAAATTGTGGATTCAGCTAAGCTTTTTTTTTTTTTTTTTCTTTGTAACTCTAGTTCTGGCAAGTTTGCACAGTGATACTGGTGCAGCCCTATTGTTTATATACTTATAAATAAAAGGAACTGCTTTTTCCTGGTACTTGGTTAAAGCACCCCGTCACCCTCCAAAAATAGTTTTACTTGCGCTCCCTTAGGTGTATCGGCTTTTTGCATTTGGCTCTTGGCTTATAATCAATGCATTACTTTGTTCTGGAAAAGATCTTTCTAGAAAGGATGCTATAATGTCTTTTTTTTTTTCGCCTTTTGTGTATATAGAAGTGTCTCCTTGATTCCTATGAAATATGTATACAGTGATGCATTTGTTTGTTTAGTTGTTTTTTTTCCCCAGCATAATTAGGTATTTTCTTATTGCCAAATACTTTTGATATTTTTCCATCTCCCTCTCTAGTTTAGTAAACCTGTGAACCACAGACCCTTTCAAAGACTAGATGTAAATTTGCTGTCCTGGAACGTCGGTGTTTCTAACCTTGAACCTTAGCAGACATCTCCTCCTTGATCTTGTGGAGTAGTATACAGGGTTTTGTGAGTGAGACATGGCTAAAAACATTGTCTTTTTTTTTTCCCATGGTAGTTTTTCTAAACCGACACCAGTTAGAAAGCTGCTGTGAGGAAATTCCTACATAGAAGTACGTGAACTGCTGGGATTTGAACCTTTCCGTCATCTGCTCTTATTTTATGCTGGTTTGACATGTGCAGGAATATGCAGGTTCAGCAACCCAGCTGTTTTGCCTCTGCCCTGTTCAGTGCTGTCTCTGAAAAGTGGTTCATAAACGGTTTTATGGATGCTTCTCAGATGTGGATGCGGCTGAAAAAAAGGTGGGCTAAGATTTACTAAATCTTAAGACCTGAAAAAGGTTCTGATTTCTCTCACCCCTTTGTCTGTGTTAAGGTCTTTATCCCTGGAGCGTGTCCGAGTATTACCTCCAGGTTCTTCTGGGGAAGGAGATGGGGTTTTTGTTGTTTTGTGGGTTTGGTAGAGCTTTTTATTCAAAAGTTTGGGCTTTTCCACATTTGAGAAGGATTCTCTTAAGTGCTTTCTTACTTCGCTCTTTCTGTTTGCAGCTTTCATTTAAAAAGAAATATATCGTCTCTTACTCGTCTGGGCAGTGATGGTGCTTTCCAAATCTATGTTTTATAATTCCTTCTGTACTAGCAAAGCCCGTGTGGGAAAACACCCAAATTGTAGAGAAGGCAAAAAATTCTGCAGGTGAATGACACAGTCTGACCACAGTCCTGTAGCTTGCTAAGAGCTGTTCCCACCCGAAAGGCTGTTTTTCTTCAGAGATTGTGCAGGGTTTTGGAAGTTAGGAGAGTCAGGGGAAGTCTTAACTTCTTTAAACGCAACTGCGTGGTGAGTGATTCTTATTCAAGGCTTTTCCTAATACTCTGCTTCCACTGTCCTTATCTACACAGGCTGGTGCTCTTGTGGTACCCTTATGGGTTATGCAGCCTTACAGAATTCTTCCTCCTCCTCCCCGTTCTGTGTCCTTCAAATACTTTGCAGATAATTATTACAACTCCTTCATTTGTTGCTTAGCCAAGATACACACTATGTTCAGCTCTTTAATCTTGCTGTATGAATTGCTTTTGCCAGGCTCCTCCTTAGGTTTGTTGCTTAACTTCCTTTGGTTTGTCTTTATTCTTCTCTTTCGTAGGCTTGGACAAACAAAGGATTTGGAGAACTAGTAACAGAGTAGACTGAGCCTTTATCATTAATTATCCTGCCTCTAGGCTTCCTAGACAGTGTAGCCACAAACAACATATACCATGTTCTTTTTCTCCTGTAGGTCATGAGAAGAGGAAAGTTGTCTTTAGTATTACTGCATTGACTTAAAAAGGAGCGTCATCATCAAGTAGATGCAATGAATGTAAGGTTTTTTTGGTGGAGGGGAAAATGATTTAAAGAAGCATATCAATTTAGCCATACTCTGGTTATGAAGGAGGCTGTAGACTTGTAGTTCTTTTGTAGGCGTATTTTCTTGACCTGGTAACCCTTAGTCACTTTGCATGTTTGAATTGTGTTTTTTTAAAACAAAGATCAAGGAGCAGTTGACAGGAAGGAGGGGGTTGTTACAAATGTGTAAATGATGACAACTCTTTCTCCAGTGAGAACTAGTAGAATTTTTACAGCAAGTTATAGCAGAAATATATATGACTTACTGCCAGACATTTTATGTCAGACAATTAAAATTATTTAGGAAAGCTGGGTATCTGAAACGGAATCGGAAAGCAGATCAGTCTGGGGAGTTGTCCCATCTGGCAGCTGTCTGCAAGAGATCACTGCAAGCAAGAATGATCTTTTCTTTCCCTCAAATAATACATGCTTTTCCAAATTTAACAGCAGCCTTTTAAGAAATAAGCGGTTTGAGTTTCATTGCCCCCACTGATTGCAAGTAAGCACCAGTGAGGAAAGACGGATCTCCAAACTGAAGCAAATAAAAGGATCATTGCCCTCCGGAAGTGTTATCTAATAGGTAAAAATCTCTCAATCTCAGATTTTTTTTTTTTTGGCATGCATTTTTTTTTCAAAAACATCTTATGGCAGAGTAAAACAACAAATATCATAGGATTTGAAATGCACTGAGCAGCTATGAATTCCTTGTCTCTACAGCCAGCTGCCTTGTGTCAGTTCTAGATCTCATATGTAATGAAGATAGCTATTTAATTACTATGTTTTCTGTGTTGTTTGTAGATCTTGGAAGGTCTGCTAGAGCTGTATTAAGAAAAGAAGTTTTGCTATCAGTAGGCTTAAGTTTGTTAGATGGAGATGTTCATGTCCCATGGAAAATGTTTTAGGCCTCCACAAAAGGAAAAAAAAAATTCCAACAACTGCTTGCTTCCACATGTTCTTAGCTCTTTTTGGATGTCCTGAGGAAAGAGATATGATGACACTGCCCATTTTTTCCCCCTATGGAAACTTGCTTTTGGACTGGGGGGAGGAGAAGGGAAAAAAGTCATAATTCTGGGTATTCTTTATGATTTTTAACTTCCTTCCTGAAATTAGTGCCCCTTTCCAAATCCTTCCTTCCTTGTGTTTCCTTTCTTGTGACTTGAAAGAGGTGTTTGAGAACATATAATCATTTACAGGTAGTCTTCCCTCTGACACACTTCAGTGGGTGGTGTAATACTTTATAACCCGATTGGTAGTATGATTTTAAGTGTTGTGTTCAGCGTTAAAGAATTGCTGGGGTTTCTAATGTAAATGCCAGGCACCAGAGTTCTATCTGAACTATTTGTCCCTGCGCTTAGAACAAACTGCCTGGCTGTTTTGGTGCTGGATATCTATTTATTACTGAAATAATCCTTATAGATACTGTTTAACAAAGGGTATTCAGGATAGAAAAGACTTACTTGCAGGCACACCCATTTTCTTTACATGGGAAGTATTTTTTTATGTACAACTAATTTGCCATGTTTTGGCTTTCTCCAGCTTGAGTGTTTCCTTTTGGAAGTCATCAACATTTTACTTATTACCAGACATAGAGTAGAGCGATCCCTTATAGTAAGAAGCTGACTGGTTAGATTTAAAATTATTTCAGCCATAAATCTTGGCTTCTGTATGAGTGTATATATTCACACTCGAAAGACTCAATAATTAGGGAAATAATTTATATAATAGGAAAAGAACTGGGGTGGGGTTGGGGGGGATGGACACCTGGCAAGTGGTGGATCACATAAATCAGTAGTTTCTCTGAAAGTTTGTAGTTCAAGTTCAATATTTTCAAGATGATAGTTTTTTTTTTTACTCTGTTTTATAACAATCATGGGCGTATCAGTTTTGCTCTGCTCTAACAGCACGGAGGTGGTGTCGCATGTAGGGAACTGAAGAACTTCAAAGATAGAAACTCTCAGCATAAGTTTAGACTGTTCTCTGCCTTGCAAAGACCAAATTCTAGCATATGTAACCGGTCTGCCTAACAGCAAGACAAACTCTCTTACCTAATGAAATCAGTGCTCTGAGATGCTTTTAAAAAGACCCCCAAAATAATAATGTAAGCTAGAAAAGAATCTTCCTGGAATCCTGATTCTTTTCCTATAAAATAGCAGTGCAATTTTAGTAGTAGTTTATTGTATTCTGTTTTTGTTCTCATGCTGGTGGAAGTAACAGAATCACAGAATGGCGAGGGCTGGAAGGGACCTCGGGAGATCACTTAGTCCAACCCCCCTGCTAAAGCAGGTTCTCCTAGAGCAGGTTGCACAGGACATCGTCCAGGCGGGCTTTGAATATCTCCAGAGAAGGAGACTCCACAACCCCCCTGGGCAGCCTGTTCCAGTGCTCCATCACCCTCAGAGTAAAGAAGTTTTTCCTCATATTCAACTGAAACCTCTTATGTCTCAGTTTGTACCCATTGCCTCTTGTCCTGTCGCTGGACACCACTGCAAAGAGTCTGGCTCTGTCATGCCATTTAATTTTGGCCAAAATTAAATGCTTCCTTTTTTTTTTTTGCCTGTGTGTTTTTCCTTCCGAAGTAAGCACCAGGGAGAATCACGTATTACTCAGTGTATTTCTCCACCTCAGTCCCACCCACAGTGTTTCTGCCCTAGCTGTCCCTTCAGCACGTACCGATGCTGCACTGTGCTAGGTGACAGGAGGAATTTTAGCTGTTGTGGTGGAGGTAGGGGACGCTTTAATTGTGACCCAGGATTTCTACTGTGATCTGCAATACTGTGAAAAAGTTACTCAGCAGAGTCCTATACTCGTAAAGAAATGTGTGCTGGGGTGTGAGTTCTGCTCTGAACTGAACAATACGTTACCTTTCTGAAAAGAGGTTTTGCTTGTCTCTGTTTGTATAATTATTCAGAAATGAAAAAGGAACAAAAAGGCAACCCATCCATTCACCATGTCCCAAGGTGTTGAAGTAATGTATTTTTAATGCCTTTAGTGTTATATTTCAGACTTTTTCCATTTTTAAGTTGGAGTCCCTTCCAAAGTAAAGAAGATTGGGTGGCTCAGTGCTCATCATTACGACCTTAACAAAAGCCTGAGATGAGTGCCTTTAAAGCAATATTTGGGGTTGATACTGGCAAAAAGTCCGTATTTATTTAATTTTTTTAATGTAACTGTGATGGTGAACTTCATTTAATCAAAATGTATTACTGTTTAACTATCCTTTAACTGAGAGGTAATGTTTTAAGGTTGGATCTGATACCCAGCTCTTGGATATTGGCTCTTTATTATGACTGTGTAAACAGCTGCAAGGTATTATCTTGCTGGGTGTCAGAAAAGTGTGTATTTCCTTGTTCCCACAAATGGAAAGATGCATCAGCCACATGTTTGCTCTTGAGCGCATTTGCACATTTTCTGCTGAAACTGTATTATGCAAAGATAAACTCCTAACACCACAAAAAACCCCCCCAAAACAGATAGCCTTTGTCAAACACATAATTTATACTTGAAATGTTTTACATTTCCTAAACAGCAGCCTTATAAAGGCAAAAACTTAAGGGGGTGGGAAACAACACTGATGTTGCATTGCAAATCCCGACCTCCTGTAATGTTACAGTAATAGTGATGCACACGTTTTGCACTGCTGTAAAATGTCGCATCCATTACGTTGTGTGAGCTTGGCATTGGTGCAGCTGCATCGGTGCACGAACGCAAAAGAACAGAAAAACCTGACCGAGCAATTAAAAAGACCCTCCATAGAGATGAAGCCTAAAACTAGTTCTCTCCAGCCTGAATGTTTGTTGCTGTTATTGTTCTTGTTGGTCATTCTCTAAGAATAGGAACAAAAGGGCTTTTGTACCTGAGTAAAGAATAGAGTTTCTAACAAGGTAGAACCAATAACTGAGAATTAAGAACCTGATATTTGGAAGAGCCAGAAGAAGGGGGACTTCCCATTGGGAGACATCTATTAACAAAACAAAACACAGGCACGGACACGGACACACACACACGAGATTATTAGCAGTGTTCCAGCAGTCTTTATCCCTGTCTCAAAATTGAGTTTCCCATAGATTTTCAAGTTTTGCTTTGGCAGGCTGTTAAATGGATGACTGCATTGCCCATAAATTAAACAAATTTGAGACTTAAATTGCAGAAATGAATCCTGTCTGGTGTCTTTGTCTAGCATTAAAATTTCATTGACCACCACTGCTAAATTTTAGGAGTAAATTCTTATTATAACCACTTAAACTTTTATCTACATGAGGAAAGTAGGCTTTTACATTCAGTTTTCACAGTGGAGGAGAAAGTAAGATGCTCTCCGGTCTAGCACAGCATATGTTGAAGCAGTCTGAGTTTATCACCACAGTGTCATTCATTGATACATTGTCAGGCAACCAAGGTTTTCTTACTAATTAAGTTTACTTGCATAAATGGTGCTAAAAAACTGTTAAAATGGAAAAGTAGAAAGTAATGCAAATAAAATGAACGTTAAAAGAAACCAAATTTGATATTATTGAAGTCCTTTGCAAATATTGAAGTAGAAAATTATACGTAGCTTTGTTGGTCAGGCTTTTTATTTTTTCTTTCAGGGAGAGATGTAATCTGTGATGCACCTTGCATTGTGCTTTGTGGGTAGAAACACTGTGTATATTATCGCAAAAATACCTTTTCCTGGTAACTGTGCTCTGGGAACTTCAGAGAGAATGCGGTACACATCAGCCTGCACCTTCTGCTCTTAGCAAACAAAGTGGTCTCAGCAGCAGATCGCCTATTCTGTGCTTTAGTTGTGTGCTCATCTGGATTATTGGGAAAAGATGATTATGGAAATGGTTTTTCATCTTTGGTGTGTGCTTTTATTAGCAGTTGCCCTCCCCCTTGTCTTTTTATCTGCCCTGTGTACTACTCCAGTAAAAACGCATTTTACATGCAAATGATATTAATCGACCTTTGCAAATCCATTTGACTCAGTTTTAAAGAAGCAGAACTGGGTTGATTGAAGAAAGAGGATCCTTGACAAACTCATGATATGCCGTTCTTGATATGGCATCTTTTTTTTCCTAGGTTTTCATATAAAGAAAAGTCATGTGGGGGAAAATGGAAAACTACATATCTTGCTTTCTGTGTTTGGGTTTAAAGAGACAACAGTAATATTACTGAGAATGTTTGATTAACCATTTTTTTAATTGTTGAGAACTCGTATTTCTCCTGAAAGCAATTCCACTCATGAACTTACTTCATTACCAGTATTTTTTCAAATGAGGATTAGTTTTAATATAGTGTGATGTACTTAAATTGTTTTCTTTATATGGTAAATTTCTTTGAAAACTACATTTAATAAGCCATTAACATGGAAGACTAGAATAGTACATTAACAAAATTAATGTTTGACAAGCATGATTTTTTAAGCGTACATTGTTTTTTCATTTCATATGACTGTAAAATTGAAAGTGCTCCTAGAGTAATTCAGTTTCAACAAACGGTGCTTTTAACCAATTGAAAAATGATCACATTTTCTTTCTATTAAGCAATTTAAATATTTTTACCAAGCAACTAGATTATTAGCTTAATATGCATCAGCTTTGACCAACACAGCAGGCGGGGAGAGAAAGCTGTGTAGCTCTTACTTAATATATTCAATCTGTTGTAACCAGAAAACCCTAAAAGTTTATGAAATAAGTCATATTGCATTAATTTCATAGTATAAAAACTATAATTCTGTCTTACTAGCACAAGTTTGCATAAAAAGAATGGTGTAGAGGGAGTGGGGAGGTAAGTCATAACAGCTGAAAACTAAACGCCCTGCCTGTTTAAGCTGTTCTTTGCTCCATGACATTTCTGGAGAGGGTGGCTGCAAAATTAGAGGCAACAATACGTATGGAAATGCAAGTTGCTGCAGGTAAGGTGACCATACTGGCACAAAAGTCTAACCTCCAAATGTTTCAATACTGACTTGATTTCAATATTAATAACTTTAGTTTGAGGTTTTGCTGTCACAACTTTGCACTTTTGGTGAACTACAGATAAAAATGAGTAGGTGGATATATAAATATTTACATGTCACTTGACATCAGACACAATAGTTTAACGTTAAAGAAGAGATACTCTTAAAATTAGTTTGAGAAAAATAGTTTTGAAATCTAATGTTACAACTAACATGTAGAATTACTTTAATAGAGAACAATTGAAAAGCTAATTCTCTGTTGCATTTAGTAGCCCACAAAAGGGTCTATGTTTAGAATTTTCTAGAAAATTAAGCAGGGAGGCCCAAGCCTATGAAGTAGCATAGGGCTCTCTTCTTTCATACATCTGTTTGTGGTTGAGTGGATGTGCGGCAGCATCCATGCTGTGCAGCTGGAAGGGCCCATTTGACTTATCTTCCAAAGTTCTGGTACCTTACGTGGACACGGAAGGAGAAAGTTGTCCGAGGCTGTGGGTTGGTGTCTACCTGGTCCTGCTTAGGCTGGTTTTCCTCTTCGTGCTTATAGTAACACGCTAGTATTTGTGTGATACCTGCACCATCTTCATTGTCTATGTAACTTAAAACACAATGGTAAGAACATAGGGTAGTTCAGAAGAAGAGTTTGACCTGGCTTTTGGGATGATTAGTCAGTATCTTTAAACATTTTGTTTATCTGTTTTGTATTATTCACTGAATTGGCAACAGTTTCCTCTTTTCCTGGAGCAAGAAGCCCAGTTTCTTGTTATGTTTCTGTGCGTACTTTTGTTCCCACTTTAGTTGGTTTTCTTTGATAGCCTTGATTTGCCTCATGCCATCTCGGTGGTTCGTCTTGGATCAGCAGCAGAACTGCTTTTTCGCACTTTTCTTTGGGCAGATGCACAGCCCTTTGCACACACCTGCCCTCCACCTTCCATCCCGCCTTTTGGTGCCCTGGCGTGGAAACTGATCCCTCGTAAAGAGCACCGTGAAATTCAGCCCCTGGTAGAAGGATGCCATCTCAAAGATGGAGGAGAAGATCGAGAGGTACCGAAGGAGGAGCCTGTATTAGCATGGCTGCGTAGCTGAAATATTAAAGCTGGTGGTGGGTGGCGAAACCCCTCTGCGCCTGCCATCTTAAGAATTTGTCAGTGTGAATAACCCCTGACCCTCTGACTGTATGCAGAGCAAGGGGGCCTGAATAACAGCTTTGTGCTGCAGAAACTTAACACGTGGAGCAGGACTAAAAGCCGGGTTTCACTGGTTATTTTGGACATTTAACATTCAAGTCTCGGAAGAGAAAGAAGCTCGTTATGACTCAGTTCCGTTAGTTGGACGTAAATTACTGTTCTTAGTGCCTTAACACAAAGGAAGGTAAAGGGACTTCTGCGGGACCAGACGATGCAGAAATTGTAATTAGAGAGGGCATGGGCTGGGAAAGGGTGGCTGAGCACAAGTCCCCATTGAACTGGGGGAGCTCACACCGAAGCGTGCGTGTGCAAGGACTGAAGTCAAAATAATCACTTTTTAACCTCCACCCAGATTTGTTATGTTTTATTCCAAGACAATCGGCGTGGCTGACTCTAAATGATGTGATGAACAGATGTAGTTCATCTAGTAAAGATTTTATCTACTGCAGAAAGCTTTAAGCAATCTCCCTTTTAAAAAGGAGATTAGCCTTTAATTCTTAAAAGTTCAAAGGGAGAACCAAAATGTTTCCTGACGTCTCATGGTCGTGGGATAGCCCTGGGCTTCTCATAGTATTTAGCAAGTCTTTATCATATATAGGCTAAAAATATTATGCCTATTACATATAGTCTAGCATACTTTGTCCTGAAAATTGTGGTTTAGAAGCAGAAATTTAAGAGCATTAAGGAAATAAATGAATATACCTGTATTTCTATTCAAGAAGAGGTAATAATTTGAGTGGAAGCTGAAAATCCTTCATTAAATGCTGGGCTTTTTTCCACTGCTTGCAAATTTAACCATATATAAAACGTGTGGCTTAAAGGATGCTTTAATCCACCAAAAAGGATTTCTAAAAAACATTTCGCAGTTTTGCTTGTTGGTTGCTCCAACTGCAGAGCCGAAAGGATTGTTTTCCATAGCATGAACGTGGGACTGTTTCTTGTCTACCTTAATAATGCATAACAATAGGCACAATCTTCCTTCTTCCGCTAGGATTTTGTCCAAAGGTAGCACTAACAAGCCTCCACCTTGTGCACTAAACAGTCTTTGTAGTTTTGTCTCCGTCTCTTGAGTTGAAGTCAGCAGTAACATATTAGTGTAACATCTAAATGATCTGAGGCAAGACAATGGAGTTGGTTTTGAGAGACTAAAAGAAACAGGAGTACTTAAAGCAGCATTTGGTTTGGTTTTGAATGTTGTTATCTAACGAGGAAAAGCTAGTTGTATAGAAATAATACAAAATGATAGGGCAGGTTTATCACTAGGAGATGGACATGGTGAAATTTTGTTGTTGTTCCTGCGTTGTTATTTGTCTGACTGTTCAATCATGCTTTTCAGGGCCAAACAGTAAATCTTTCTGTAACTTTTATGCTGTTTCTGTAAGAGTAGTCTTCTGTTATTAGGATAATAATGTTGGTAAGTAGTCTGGATGTACATACAGAGACTGAACTATTAATAAAGAAAACAGCAGGTTGCTCAGCACCATTCAGAAGCCAAGATAGTGGGGGGAGGCAAGGGGAGGACACAGGGGACTTGTAAATAAATATTAACGAAATGTAAAGTTTCAGGCTTCCTTTAAAAAAATGGGATAGAGTTTAAAACCTATAATGAAATGGTCAGTTTGGGGAACTGCCCCCTGATGTATTACAGAATGCATAAAAAGGGTTTACCAGTTGGAATATCACTGAAATGCAGGAAACAGGAATGTTGTATGTCTGTGAAGGCTGTTGTTAAAGCAAAAGTATGATCTGATCTGCTCTGCTCACCAGAATTACTTTCAGGTTTGTTTTTAATTGATACTCATTTTCTAACCCTTAAACTACCTTTGAAGTAACAGCCTAAAAAGGACAGAAACAGTTTCAGAAACTTTCATACTCGAGAGGCAAATCAGACCCTCAGGCACATGCTTATCTGCAGGCGTATTTGCTACTGGAAGTGCTAAGGGTGACTCTGAAAGCAGCTGTCTTCCATCTATGCTGTTGTAGAACTATAAAACCTTAACCTGTTCTGAGGTATCCTAGAAAAAGCAAAGAAAGTGATTTCTTTGTTCAAAGTGAAGTCTTTTGTTCGTATCTCAAAACTGTTTGGCTGGTAAATCCCATTTTAGCCTCATCAGTTACTTCAGCAAGTTGATAGGGAAACATTGAGTTCTTCACTATGCAATCTTACTAAGTGTGGTCACTGCAAATCATCATCGCAGTGATCACCTGTTAGTGACAGGATGGAAGATACCGTGTTTGTCCGTGAGGCTGCAAGGACATAACCGTTACCACTAAAGGTAGTTTCTGAATGCAGAAGGAATAGTGGATATTTATTTTAATCACAATTTTTGCATGACCGGTTTTCAATGTTGCATATATACAGATTGTGAGAATGTTTTCTACAGATGCAAAGTGCAATTTTTTTTCTCATTGCAATGCTGCCAGCTGAGAACAGCCTTATAGATGTTATTGATGTGATTCTTGTTTTATGCAGGACAGAATTCTGCACTGATTCTTTCTGGTCAATCAATATACCATGTAGGCCATTTAGTGAAATGATTATTAAATAAGAATTCTTACAAACTATATAAATCATTTGAGAAGCAAATCCTGGAGCAGACCTAGGAACCTTGCTGTAACAGCCTATGTCCCTCACGTCCCACCTTCTGCATCATCTGATGCTAATCTAGTATACCAAAGTACATAAAACATGAGCCTAGTTAAGTCTGTAGGTATCAGGTTTGTGCCTGTGGAAGGACCAGGCTGGTACTTAACTCCTGTGTCCTGGCACGTGTTTCTCTCCCTCCTGTTAGTCAGTGGAAGAATGACTTTTGAAGAGGTTGAGTCAAAAAATCTGAATAGAATAAATGAGGAAGTATTCAAACATACATGATTTCTTTCTTCATCTCGAAGCACAAACAGCGGGGACACCTCTCTCATATGTAACTTGCACAGACCTCCTTCCAAGCAGCGGATCTCTGCAGTTAGGTATTTGTTAAGAATGTGATCCCTTCTGCCAGCTTGTCTGAAGGGCTCAGCTTCCAGCTGCAAATTTTGCTCCCTCCTGTCTGTGTGCATTTCTAACCTCAAATCTCAGAAAATTTCAAAGAGAATAAAGGCTCCTTCTCTAAAGAAGGAAATGTCTTTCTCTAAGACTAGGAGTGCCAGATTGTGTATCTTCGTTAGCCAGTATTCAGCAGCTGGTACTCTTTTAAACCTGGATGGGTCCTGATTGCCAAGTACCTTGTCATAGTTGTCCAAATTCATGTTTTGGTTGGCCGCTTGGACATTTTGAGAGAAATAGTGCGTTTTCAGTAGCTTCAATCATTATGTAAGATCTTAAAAACACAGGGGGAAGGAATATATCCAGAGGTTCAGACAATTAGAAAAAAGTTTATGGCATCACTTCCCTGTCGTACTTGATTTCCCTCTGTAATTGCAAATCACTTTTTTTCCCCATAAATGGTAAATGTATGAACTGGAAACTGCACTGTCTTCTAGCTGAGCTTCGTTCAATGCCCTCTAGTCTCAACAGCTTCCCCGCCACCATAGCACTGTGAGGTTGTACCAAGAGTGAAGCGGAGCCTCTACGAAGCGTGGTCAGTGCTCTCTGGGGAGGTGTTGCTTCCCAGCCCGTCCGCAGGGCTTAGCGGCATGATGTCCAGTTCCTAAACCTCGGACTTAGGTTTTAGAGCTCTATCTTACAGCTTATGGAGAGAGGAGGAGAAGGTAAAGCAATCAGCAGTCTGCTGCTGTGTGAGCCTCTGCAAGTTTGAGCGCGGGCGTGTTGGGAGGGGAGCGGGAGCCGGTGGCACAGCGTGCTGCCGTCTGCTGGGAGCGAGGCAAGGGGCGCGCTGAAATAGCAGGGCAGCATCCCTAGGTAAGTAGTGAAGCTAAATGCATCTCAGGCTAAACACGACAGGAACCCGGTATTTTTATCTGACTCTAAGAATTGCGTTGTGATCTCTTCTTTCCAGCATTAGCTCCTTCCTGCTTCCAACTGGCACATCTTCTCATCTATTAGGCCTTGCGTCCTTGTTTTGCAATCTTCCACTATTATTTCTATTGCTGTTTCATACTTAGCTCATCACAGTTTTCTTCAATGGCCTATTAAAGCTTCCCTCTGGATTCTTCCTGCTCAGTTGGGTACTGCTCAACAATTTATGGGAAGCTTTTTGTTTGTGCCCATCAACTGCAACACAAACTAGAGAAGTCGTTACTCCTTGTCAAGTGGCAGCGCTAATTGCGACCCGCACTGGGTATATCATCAAGGCTATTTTGGATGCGGTGGTAGGAGCCTTTGCCAGGCCAGCTGGTATCCATTCAAGGTCAGGACTCGTGTATGAGTCCCCAAGGGGCGAGAACCCAGACATCTAGCTGTAGCTAACTGGAAGAGTTACATCAGATCGGAGACTTTTGAAAGACCGGTCACCCTCAGACACTAATTCTCATCTAGACTATTTACCTGTAGGCAGTCTCAACCTCAGAGCTGTAAACAAATTTCTCAGTAATTTTTCCCTCTAGATATCTGCATGTATAAACCTCTTGTGATCTGTACTGACTCACTCCCGCCTTTTCAGAAACACTGCCTGAAAACAGGCTCTTGTTTCAGTCTGGTTAATCTTATTAAGAACAAATCTGTTTCAGTGTGAGGTTATCATTTAAAAAAAAAGAAAAACAAACCAACCACAAAAACAACCAAAAAAAATTAATGAAAAAAAACTTTGTTCCTCCTTGCAGAGGCTGTTCTTTGACTTCATGGAAACACTTGTATAGGTGGATTAAACCATTTTAAAACATACACGGTATTAGTGGGGCACAGGGTTTGCTTGTGACTTGAACTGGCTTCTTTTATCATCGGTAGCCAATGTATTCATTTGGTGGATGACACCAAAATACCTTCACGATTTGAATGTACCCTGCAAAAACTCACTCAAGGCATTTTCACAAGTCTCTCTCTGTTCAGTGCAAGCACTCCAGAAGATTCAGAGATGTTAGCTGGGGAAGGAGGGTCGTGTCCCCCCCCCAAATATACATCCAGAACCACTTGATCTTTGATCTTAGTTTACTGGTGGTTTGCACCGTAGCCCTGGGCAAATCTTTTGACTCTGTATGTTCGCATTTCCTTAGCTTCAAAATAAGAATACTTGCCCAGCTGAGAATAACATTGTGAAGATTTTAAAACAAACAAGGGTTTGTGTGCCCCAAATCTGGTGTCATTCTTTTTGAACGATGCAAGTTGGCCTTATGAAAGATACTTCATCATGTAAAACTTGTTCTTCATTGTTAAGCATCTAGGGTATGTTGTCTGGGCTTCTGGCCTCTCCAGTGGAGAGGGAGTTATTTTTAGATGGCAGTTTGCCCAGCCTGTCTTAACCCTTTAGGAAAGCGATTTGTCTTTCAGTTGAGTACAGAAAGCTTCCAGATGATGAGATGTTTGGATTCACTACAGTTGGTTGAAATGAATTCCACCATCTTCAGCCAGTCATTGCCATCTTTAAAATGTTTATATTTATTTGATAAATTGAGTAGAAAAATGGGGTAACAGATATGCCAGATACTTTCTGGAAGTCTGGTTCTTTGGAGGATCAGCCTCAGGCACGAGCCTTTACATGAATATTACAACATCAACAGCATCCCCTTATCAAGGATTTAAATACATAGTTCACTTAGGGCTGGGATAAATGGCACACGGTGTTCTCGGGCATTGTTATGCATCCACAAATATTTATTTGTATGCGTGGGTAAGTGCATGCGTGTGTGTGCAGACAATGCGAACGTCCTAAGATACAGAAAACCTGTTGTTTTACATTCTGAGTACATTCTGCGCTTTTCTGTATCCCCAGCTACTAACAATATCAATCTTGTTAGACGTAAGCTGTAATTCTGAAAATATGCTTGTTGATGGTCCTTTTGAATGTATATGAGGTTCTCTTCTGCATCTAGTACTCACCTTTGGATGAAGGCCAAAGAAAACATTTTTTAATAGAAACAAGTTAATATGAAAAGTTTCAATTCACTTTTGGGTTTTCATTTTTTTGTTCTGCTCTCAAAATGGAAACTGAGCTTTTAATATCAGTTACAGGCACAGTCTTTGAAAAATCCAAGTTGTTCAGCAGTGTTACTAGCAAACTTTGACTCTACCAGAGTATTTCTATTGGAGGAATGCAACCACTTTGGAATAAGTGTAGCAATAACCTATATATTTTGAAGTCTTAAATGTTGAAATGATTTTGAAAATAAGATTCCCATCCATCAGAAACTTGAATGACTCTCCTGTGAGAACTGAAATGCTTCTGAGTCTAGTTAACAACTTCACAGGCAACCAGTTCTCTTCCATGAAGTGTGCTTAGTTGTGTCTTTAGCTGAAAAGGAACTTGTCAGACTTGATGTTACGAATATTGCATTAGAGGGGAAAAACATTTAATTGTTAATGTATAGTTTATTTGACATTACTGACTTTAAGCAATGATTTACCCCCAACTCCATGAGTTAAACACACCTACAATTTGGAAGCAAACTGGAAGACCGCTGATTGTAGAACTAGCATTCCTGTTGCTTCTGCTAAGCACACTGTTGTGCACACAGTCAGTGTGTGTAATATTTATTATATGCCAGGATTCCCATTTTGCTTTTCTCCCCCCATACATATTTTCTGCATGCTAGAGCTGTGCACCTCCGTTCCTTCCTGTACAGTTAGACTCTCTGTGAGCATCGGTGGGAGTAAAGCAGAGCTGACAGTATATAGCTGACAGTATATAATTCTAGGGAACTTCCCCCTGCTTCGGTGACACAATCCCACAGCAGGCATACAGGCTCATTTTGCTTTTTTTTTTTTTTTTTTTTTTTTTGCATCTGCACAGTAGAAAAGGGATTTAGCTGGAAATGAGGAAGGCACATAATACAGAGGTATAAAAAAGTAAGGGGGAAATGAGCTAGAGGAAATAATGTTAAAATACAGTTTTGAGAGCCTGCTCTGATGGGTTGAAGTGATTTTTTCCTATTTTGGAAGCAGATAACTAAATAAAGCAATCAGTCATGGACATCTTTTTACTCGCATCTCCTACCAAATTTTTTATCTTGCTGGTTTCTACCACAGGAACAGCATGGATGTAAATACCAGCTGGAGCTATAAAAATGATCTTAGCAGCAGGAGTGTAAAACTTCAGTACTTCAGCAGCTGTATGAATACAGGGATGTGTTAACAGTCCAGGACTGCATCTCCACAAGGACTTTACACATGTCCAGTCTGAAGTGTATAAGTAGTCCTGTTGACTGAGAGTATTTATATTAGTACAAAATGATTTTGCTGGTTCAGGCTTTGCTTTCCAGTCATTCAGGCAAATCCTACAAATGACCTCATGGTGTTATGTATTAGCTAGGGCTGCAAGATATGCTTTTTGATTGTGTGGTATAATACTGTGTATGTTTACATTACAAACATCATTCCTTCATGATCATCACCCTTTGTTCCTGTGATTCTGACTGTGTCTGTTAAGATGAAAGTTTGGCTTTGGAAAATTGGAAACAGACCTGGGTTTAGAATTGTATCCATAAACCATGCAAGCCCTTAATGCTGAAGTCTAAATAAGGAACAGAATTCCCATAAAACAGAGTAATGGAAGCAAGTGGCTCCTGCTGCAAAGAATGAGAAGACCTGTTCTACTTCCTAATAAAAGTTCCAGTACATTAGTTTGCGAATACTTACTTTGGGCATCAATCTTGTGAAAATTTAGGTCCATTGGCTGATTACTGATGATACAGAAAACATACAGAGGTTTATTACCCAGATGGTAATAGGTGTACAGAGTTTCATTCTCTTCTGTGAGGAAAGGAAGAAAATATTCCAGCTTCTAGTTTTTATAGTTATGTCCCTGTTTGTTGGTTTTATGTTTTGTTTTACTAGGACCTAGTAGGTGGGTCAGTGGTAACTTTGAAATTTGGCAGCCTCTGTACATCAGCCACATGGAGCACAGACCCTTACAAAAGGTCTGGGAAACTGAGCTGCAGTGATACTCCAGATTTTGAGCTGGGGCAGAGGGGAATGCTCTCTAAGGAACTAACCTCTAATTTGCTGTTTCCCAGCTTTGCTATGGTGAAATAATTTTAATAGACATCCAGTATGCCAAGGGCACAATGGAACAATTCAGCTATCAGTAAAAGTATGTTATCTTTTCAACTGCACCTGGCTATAAATAGATGTGGTAGAAGATCTTAATTATAGTTTGTCTTAAAAGTAGGATTGGAGCTTTCAGGTTTTTTTTTTCTGGGAGTCAAGAGGAGCTGTGTGTGTGTTTTTTGGTTTTTGAATTGGCTGTAGAGAAAGATTAAAGGGCTTGCTAAAAGTTTCCTTGCAATGGATATACATTATGGTCATGTAATTGTTTTACCAAATGTCCATGGATTCGATGTCTAAAAACATCTCATGCCCCAATTATGAGCTGCCTTTGAGAGCATCCTCTAAAAGAATGAGGTAGGCTGCAGATGGGCATCAAGCTTGAAAAGTGATTTTGATGCAAAAGTGTATGCAAGTGTCTAAGCTTGTTCATCCTCCAGTTGCTCTGCCTGGCTGTTAGAATGTGCCTCTAGTGCAACATTGTAAAATAGATACACTTGCTGTCTATATGAATCTCCCGTAATATTTCTTCCCTTTATTTACAAAATGGAAGTGGATGGAGGAAGAATGTGGTATGGTGTGTCCTGCCTCATGCATCATCATCAAAACATACTCCTGTGTTTCTGAGCCTGGTCTTCACTGTTGGGATCAACGTACAAGATGATGATAGCACAGCTTGGTTCCTATAACCTTCACA
>NW_009270000.1:4030655-4032152 GCF_000687185.1 Egretta garzetta | reverse complement strand
GGAATCATGATACCACAAGCATGGAATTCACCGTCTGTCGTAGAGGACCCCTTTGTGGGAGGCAGGATTTTTCACTGTACCACTGGTGTTCCCTAATCATCTCAGATAGATTGGGTTTTAATTTTACTAACTGAGGGAATAGAACATTTTTTTCCTCATGAGTCCCACTGAATTGTAGCGTCACGAATGCTTCAGGTACACAAGGTAGCTACACCAAGGAATAGGTCATCTGTACACGGCGTGTATCAATTTACTTGTCATCAAAGAGACTCTAAATGGTGCATCAGAGAGGCATTTTTATTCTGCCAGTTTGGCCCAGTCTGGAAAACTAATTTTTCAGATTTGTACTCGCTCTGCAGAATTTTTTTTTTTTTTTTTTTAAGGCAATAGTGGCAGATTTGCATTATACGTAACAGGTACACACTGAATTCGGCCCCTCGACTTCTGGATGTTTGACAAGTCAAAGACAGCACTTCAGAAAGAATGACATACCGCACCGGTCATTAGGATGCTACAACCACAAGTAGTCAACCCACATTCCTTGGATTTTTGGCTTGTACCCAAGAAAAAGCTGGGATGCTGGGTAGATCTTACTTCTTTCAAGTACAGACCCATGACGTTACAGCCGTACGGAGAGGGGACTTGTCAGCGTCAAGCAGTTAAGTAAGCTTCGCGCTGTGAGTGCAAAGTGGTATAGCCCATATGGACGGCAGCAGGCCCTGTTTGTGGCATGCCTCTGCAAGAAGACATCGCTGCAGGATGCCGAAGCCTTAGCAGAAAAGCAAGCACCACAGACTGAGCCCTGGAAAGGGTACAGTCAGCTGGTGTCCTGGGTGCTGTCTGAGGTACGGTTTACAGGACACAGGACACACACACACAATTTCTGGATTTTTTTAACCTTGCTGAAATCACAGGCTCTCCAGCTGAGAGGTGTTCTGCCTTAATGATGTTTGGCCTGGTCTGGGATATGCCTGAGCTATGTGATGCCTGAAATGAGATTCCAAAATCCATACTTTGGTATCTATAAATAGTTTGATTTTTAGCGGTACCAAAAAACACATCTGCTGTCAGCAATTCAGTTAATACAAATACTGTTTTGCATTTAGCGGCAAGACACGTGGGCCAAAATTAAGAGAGATGGTGATCTCAATGCTGCTTTATTGCATAGGCAGATCTGATTCAGAAGGACACCAGCAGCAGCTGATGCCGTCAGGCTGAGTGTCTTTTGCATCATTTGACCCAGGTTTTCTGCCATTGTCAGTAGCAATCATCTACTACAAATGATCATCTACTACGGTTTTAAATGAAGGTGTTGAGAGGTCTTCTAAGGCGTGGTGGTGATGGTTCTGATTATTCCGAAATCCCTTTGTCACGTACCTGTTATCTTCCATTTTATAACCCTTCAGAAGAGACTGGGAAGGCAAGGAGTTAACACCACCTATCTTTGCGTAGCCTCACTTCTTCCCTCCTTTTCAGTTGACTGTGCAGACAAAAAAA
>NW_009270000.1:4010818-4030587 GCF_000687185.1 Egretta garzetta | reverse complement strand
TTTTTTTTTTTTTTTTTTTTTTTTTTTATTCTGGTATGAGAAATAGCTACAACCCCTGCGCTTTCTTTGCAAGTAAGAGTCGGTGTCATGCCTGTCCTACATGAGGTTTCGATGTGGAGACAGGGAGCCAGAACCCTTGCAGCATACATATTTAGGCTTGTGTTGTCACGCTATCCAGCTAGACTTTAAGTGTTGGTGCTTAATTTGAGGATTGATGGGTGACAGCATGTGTCTAAAGTCAGTAGTTACTATTGTTGTCATGACATCCTCTGATGCAGGTCTGAATTGTATTATCGATGAAAAGTACTGCAAATTGAAAAGATCCTTGTACACGATGCACATATTACAGTGCAGTGTGGAAGAGGTCCATTCAAACGGAGTGTTGCTTCACGGTAATAGCCTTCCTCTCCAAGCAGGTTAAAGGGGGACAAAAATTACATGCTTGGCTTATCTCCTCATAAAGCTAAAATCTGACGGAGTTCGGTATGGAAGTTACACATTACAGAGTTACAGGAGTTGCTCAGTAATTGGAATAGGAAGGATTGACTGTTCACAGCCTCTTTAAAAAATAAACTTCCACTGTGCGTATCTCAATTGCAGTGAAATGAAATAGCTGTTTTCATAGTTTCACAGCCTGAACGATGCTAGCCCTTCCTCTGCTAGCTGCTGGAAACTCTGTGGCTCCGTTATCCCAAAGTACGTTGCCAGATTTCTGCCTATAGTTTGGAAGGAACCTAGCAGAAGACCACTTGGATAAATGGTACAAACCAGGAGACACCGCTTGCTTTATTTCTCTTAAAGATCCTTAGGTGGAGGGGTTTAGTGCTTGTGCAGAGCTAAGCCTTCAAAGTGAGCGAGCGTGGGTCTCGTTTGCTGGAGCTGCCACGCTGCATGTTCCCGGGGATAAAGGGTGCTCTGGGGCCGCATGAAACCCTGTCCCAAGCAAGCTGGGGTTTCTACCTCAATGATCCGGCCCTGCTGCCAGCATTCTCCGCATACCCATCCCAGGGAGGCCCTCCTCCGTAAACTCCAGATGAAAGAGAGCAGACTAAAAAGCCTTAGAAAGTGCATCCAGCTTTTTGTTTCCTTTGTCATCAATACAGTGTGTTCTGGTGTCTCCAAGACAACCATGCCTAAAAGGCTGACTGCATCTTTCACTGCTGCTCTATAGCGAGCTTGCCGAGATGGGCTGTGAAGGCCAACCTCTAGCTGTTTTTTTTATCCCTGAGTTTTCTGGGTAGTACCCAAGTACTGTACATGCTTGCTTGGGTTTCGGTTTTATTGCAAGAATTAAGCTTTGGTTTATCAGTTTTAAAGATACTATTTTGGGGTTGTCCCCGCTCATCTTTCTCTGAGTAACTGTAACGAGCAGTTAGGATGTTGTTCCCAGTAACACCCGCAACAATGCTGGCTTTCTTTGCATTTCAGGCCCGTTCTGCATCTGATAATAGATGCCTTCCTGCCACTGAATAGAGGAGTACTGAATCTTGTGTTCTGCGTGCTCTTCGTTGCCCATGTGTGCCGCCTTCTCAAATAGAGTGCTGGTTTCGAATTTAAGTTTAGACAGTCAAAATACTTACAGTTTTAGGATTTCTGTACAGTTGGCTTGTCAGTTTGCAGATTTGCACAGCGGAAGAATTTGGAGGCAGGGCGCGGGGGGGAGGGGGGATGTTTCATTCATGGTACATGTTCTCTGAGCAGCAGCATCACAAGGCTTTTCCAGTGCTCATCTGCCCCAGAACTGGCCTCTATGGCCCCTTCTCTGTAAGCTACTTCTCTGCCACTTGCTTAGAGAAAACGGGTGATAAAAAGCGGTTTCAAGGGCAGCATTTGTTGCCTCCTATGAGGCTGGGTCTTTGAGAATCAGAGTTGTTCTGCTTCCTTAGAGCTGTTCAGGAGAAGCTGGATTCTTTTAGCTAAAGTGGAGTCAAAAGACAGGTAATTATTTGTGTTTTATAGCTGCAGCAGTCAAGAACAGCACCGCATCCCGGTGATGGGCCTTGTCAAGGTAGTTAGCATGGGCAGCTGTAGGAATAAAGTGACTGTTTTTCTTACTGTCACTTTCAGAAATGGCCGAGACCCATATACTGAGGTAAAAGAAAAAGAAATAAAGTTATCTCATGGCAAATTCCAGCCTGAGTGGTTGCAATTTTGTCCTGTTGGCAACCCCGATGTACTGTAAAAATATATAGATAAAAATATGGATAGACAACATACTTATGTATGTTGGGAAATCTTTATTAAAGACCATTTGTCGATTCTGCTTGTATTATATATGCCTTCAAATCCATCTCTGATCCTGAAGATGCTGCGTCCATTTAGTGTTTGTTGTAGGCCATTAATTTATTGGTATGTCAGAAGCCAGCATCTTAAAGATAAATTGATTGCTGCAAGCATTGCATCGGTATAGTTGAAAGGATAAGTAAGGACTTGCTTGTAAGTAAGAAAGGACTGGGAACAAGACAGCATTGGTGGCGCTGTAGTCTGCAGTGGAATGAATGGGAGCAACCGTGATGGGTATGACCAGGGCCATAATTAACTTGGCAGAAGCATTTTCTCCTTGCCTGTGTGCAGTTGTCAAGACCAGTCCTGTATTCCCCTAGCACTATCTGTTTGGAAACATTTCCTCTCATTTTCTGCTGACTGTACTGGCATCTGTGCAGAGCAGCCTAATTGAGGGGCAAGGGGGATACGCTATCAAGAAGGGAGGAGACTGGGACATGCTTCATCCTTTGTCAGCCTTGATTTTTTTTCCCTATTTTTTCGTTAGCCATGAGAAGTTTTTGGAAAAGCCACAGGAGCAAATCCTCCATTCGGCGGAAAGATTCCAAGCAGCAGCAACAGTGTCGTAGCTCCTCTTCATTTCCCTAGGACACAGTCCTGTAGTTCTTGTGCATACCAAACTCTTGCAGATCAATACCCGTGTGTAGTACAGAGAGGTTTCTGGTATCTACTTGTTTCCCTTCAGTGCTTTCTTTGCAAACACAGTGACTTTACTCTGGAAAAGCTGAGCTTTGGTTGTTGATGCTTTATTTATTTATTAAGTATCAATTTGAGATGCCTGTCCAGGAGAGTTTTTGTTTAACTTGCAAATGAAATCACAAGTGAGAACTCATGCATTTCTCTTTTCTGTAGTAGTCTCTTCATTTTCTCCTCCCTTGTCTCATTTAAAGCAAGTATATGTAATAGCAAGATTACTTTAATGCTTTTAGTCTTTGGGGGTTTTCTTGAAAACAACATGAACTCAAATTTCCAGTAGACGCCACCCAACAATTAACAGAGCAGTGCAATAAAATAATGCCGAGAAGTTGGGGGGGAGGCTTATTTTAATTTTTTTTCTTTTTAGAGTTTTATATGGACTTGTGAGAACTTAAGGTTGATTTGATTCGACTTAACTATATTAACGGGCTGTGGCTGGTTGGTTCAGGCTTTTCAGGTCTTCCTTAAATTCACCCTAATATTGTGGCTGCCCTGCTTTAGTTGGTTCAGTTGCACCGTAAATCATTTGTTTCATGTGTATGAGACGTTTTTAGTAAATTGACTGATGTGGGCTTTGAGTTACGTAATGATGAAGACCTTGAAACTATAATTAGTTTTACTCTATTGTGCGCTATCAAAATAACCTAGAAGGCAAAGCACTTCTCTCTGAGTTATTGTTGGTAGTTGCACTTAATAATCGCAATTTATAATCTGTTAAATTTTTAATCATTTCAGTGTTTCATGTCAAATGAGTATCTTCGTTTTGAAAGGTGGATTGTTCCTTTCTGTAAATAGTTTGGTATTAACCAAAGTCACCTTCATATTCTTCAAAGAATGTAATATTTTACAATTGACTTCAGTTTTGGGAGTTTTGACAAAAATTGCACTTTTACCTAGGTAAGGGTTGGGGGGTAAGGATAAGATGATTGTTCAAGGTTATTACCGAAATTCCCTGTTGCCACCAGCTGTGTTGTAATTTCTCATTTAACATGTGATAGCGGTGCAACATAAACTACATATGGCCCGTAAATAAACTTTAAAAATCCATATTTCTGGTTTTATCGTTGGTAATGTCTGCTAGTGCGCTCCGTCACTTTAACTTCTGCCAAGCTGTAAATAAAACTCTTTTCCAGCCATTTATTGCTTCGTTCAAGTTGCCAGGCAAATCTTTAGCCTGAGAGAGATTTTTCTGCCTGGGAATCTGCATGGCATTGCATTTTCCTATGAAGATGAGGACAAATTCTTGCGCAAATTGTAAACCTTTGCAAAAGCAGCTTGCTAAATACTTTTGAGTGTTGGAGGGATTTGTTTGCCTGCTCTTTGTTTGCTTTTGGACTGGGGTGTTTAATACTCTTTCTGGACATGTTATGTGGAGTAATTGGGGTGGGGAGAGGGAGGAAAAAAAAGAATATAAAAGTGTGCCACGCGTAGCTTACCACTTGGCAAACTTGATAAAGAAACAGAGCTAGGACTCGGTCTGATTTCCCTAGACACCAGTCAAGTACAAACGCTTTTATAGCTTTGACTGCCCAAGGCAAGCTGGAAAGAATTACCGCCCCTCTTCATCAAAAGCCGCTTGCACGGTAAACAAAATAGTCACTAAACAATTTGCTGCCCTTGATATTTCACTGCCCTGCGTGACCCCGTGTCCTGCCCGCGTGGCAGAGCTGCCCCTGCAGCGGCGCCGCTGGAAAGCTCAGGGCTGCGGCATGCCTGTGTCGTTGGATGTTGTATTCTCGAGCTGTGCGTTTCTGTGCCGGAGAGTAAATTCCTCATCCAAGGAGAGGCTGAGAGAGGGGTCCTCTTGTCTGGAAAGACAGAGGTCTGTAGCGGTTATAGGAGGAGTAGGAACTGCTTGTGGTTAGGCTCGGGTGGTGCTTGCCCTGGCAGTGGTAGCAGAGCATCCTCCTCGCCTCTCATCTCTCGACCTCCTTTTTGTGTCTGCAGTGAAACTCCTCCTGTTTGATCGCAAAGGACATCCTCGGGGTCACCCAGTAAAGCAGCATTAATGGGGGCAGGGATAGACATTGTGCCCTGTTCCCTCCTTCCTTTACTGGGCAGTTTTTATTTGCCTTAGATCATGTTCCGTAGTAGGTGCATTTGAAGCCCCCGAGAAGTTTGTTGTGTTTGTGAGCAGACGAGAAATATAGACTTGGCTATTAGTCCGGTAAATGTAATAAACTACTGTGTCAGGAAACATAAATACACCTTTTAAAAACTTGGTAAATTCAATTTTGGAAAGCAGCAGTATTTTACAGCACAGCATTAAACTATATCAAAACTGCATTCAGTTTTGATGAGCCAGTCCTCTAATTCAAAGTTATATACAGTTGTTGACTAGGCCTTCTAAATGTATTTCAGGCTTGGATGAAGAAAGTAAAGGACAAAGCCACCTTTCTTACATTAATTATAAACCCACCACATCTCAGCCTTGTGTAGTTGATGACCACAACCAAGAAAAGTATCAAATATCTTTAATAAATATTTTTAAAATAAAAACTGCTACCTGACTGAAAAGACATTTGGGGGAAGATTAATCCTTTCCATTTTCAGCTAGAGAAATCACATGGCTTTTTTTGCTCTTAAACATTCCGTTTTCCCTTCAGGTCAATGAGCACCACAGGCTCGACTATGCTTTTGACCTGATGAGGCTACAAAGAGAGAATGGTCCTATTTGACAAGAGAGGAAACGTTTACATGAACATACTAATTTATGTTTTTTAAATAAGAAGACAAAGATTTCTATACGTAAAGTGGTGGCAGGTTTTCAGGACAGTGTTTTAAGAGTGGTGTTTAGTTTTTCTTCATTCATTTTTTTTGATTACTGAGTATTACTTTCCAGTTTTTCTTTACAGAACTTTGTGCAGATTTCTGATTCCTTTGTGGAAGTTTTCTGAATTTAGGTCTTGCCGGTTTGTTAGAATGGCTTTAAGAATTGTTTCCGAATCTTTGTAAAGATAGCATGAGTTAAGTTAGCTCTTCATCCATCATTAGATAAGAGCATCTCTAGTTGTGATGGGGAGAACACATTTGACAGAATAGTGGAAAGAAGTGATGTGTGCTGTGGTCTTACGTCCTAAAATACCATGTAGTAAGCCATCCCAGGTGAGGGACATCCATTTCCTAAGGCATTGCTGTTTGTCTTGGCTCTGCCACCTGCATCAAGGTTTTGGGAAGACCATTGTGTCTGCTGCCTTTGGAGATGAGATGCTTTTTTTATTCTCTCTCCATCTTTCCCATTTGGAAGAATAATAGAAGAGATCTCACTGGCTGCTAAGAGACAAGGACCTACGTGGAAATAGTATTGTGCTGAACACCATGGACTCATTTTATGGCAAACACCTCTTGGAGGAGACATCTAGCTGAAAAAATGTGAAAGTGGAGAATGAGGTGGTGTCACATGTAGAAGGCAGGTTAAGAAAAGGCATGGTGTCAACAAGGTATATGAAGGAAAGGGAGATTAATTAATACTTAAAGGGCAGAAACCCATCGGATCTGAAGGTAAGCTAAAGTAAAAACAATGCTATGCAGCTGTACATGAGACAGTTGAATGTGATTTGTAAATAGATTGAATGCAGTTGCTGATTTTTATCCCTGAGGGCTTTTTGAGTACTACAGATAAATCACAGTTGTATGGCTAAAATATCAGATGTCTACAGTTACTCTGTTTCCTTGGTCCTCAAAGAAAAAGTTGACTTGTTGTATTGGACACATCCAGCAACAAAGGAGTTAAGGAAGAAGCACGTAGAGTGCGTCTACAATGAGCAAAATAGTTTCCTTGGTCCTCAAAGAAAAAGTTGACTTGTAATATTGGACACATCCAGCAACAAAGGAGTTTAAGGAAGAAGCACGTAGAGTGTGTCTACAATGAGCAAAATGCCAACAGTTGCACATTAGAAGTGACATGTATGCATTTCTAAGAAAAAAGCACTGTAATGAACTTTATCAAAACGTTGACTTCTCTAATAAAGAACAGCAGCCATCTTGTGTGCTTGTGAGCCAGAAGTCTTGTTAATCTTACCCAAATGCCTTTCTCCATACCCAAGTTAATGTATGTAATTCATTTGTGGTATCACTTATATGTTCCTTGGTAATTTTTCTGATTTATGACACTACTAAGCATGAATCCGTTAGGACCTTCACATGAATGTTATTATTTTATGACATCATAGGCTGTTGTCTTTTGTAGCATCCTTAAGTTATGTACAGAGTGTTACAAGGATTATTGAAAAATGGACGCGACTTCTAAATGGAGTTCAATTTTCAGTGGCTCTTTGCTTTCCCTTGGCAGCGTATCAAAGCAAAGTAGTAATGTCTTGGTGCCAGTATTTTAAAATGTAGCTCAGATGTTTAGTGTAAGGTCAGATCTGTTCCATTTCACTTGCTGCTTCCTGCTGCTGGAGAGGCTGCTTTTAGTTTGCAGAAGTCCCTTTCTCCTGGGAAGGTGAGCTTTAGATACCATGATCTGAGCCCTGAGAGGCAAGTCAACATAACGCATCACTCATTTACCTTTGGGCATTGCCCAGCTTAAAAGAGTTATTCTGGACTCAGAGCGCTCGACTGAGGCGGCTGCTAAAATTGGCTATATGGCTTGCTAACCTGTCCGATTACCTCCTCAAAGTGTTATGCACCAGCCAGGTGGACTCTCGCCACTGGGCAGGAGGGTCGGCAGTACCGTCCCTGAATACAGCTCTCAGGCTGTATTCATAGGAGCCTCCTCCTGAGGGCAGCTTAATTCCTCACCTTGAATATAAAGTGAGGTAGGGTGATGTGGATATGGGTCCGTTCTGCAATTACAGTGTGCACTTTTTAATAGACAGTAGAGTGTAGTGGAGAACAGCTGCACTGAAGTTGCTTGACATGAACAGAAAACATTGAGCCTTGGTTTTCTTGTGGTTTGGTTTTTGGGGTGTGCATGTGTAAGGGGTGGGGGGTTTGTGGCTTTTTTTGTGTTGGTTTATTTGGGGGTTTGATTGTGGGGTTTTTTGGGGGGGTGGGGTTTTTTTGATTGTTTGCAGTTTTTGTTTGGTTGGGTTTTCTAAGCGTCCTAGAACATAGCCCGAAACCCTAGTGAAATAGATCCTAAACAGCCTTGCAGAGTTTGACTCTTAGTCCTCGCCTGCAGGACGTAGACTGGCCGGCCCTGCATGCAGATGGCTGTCAACTCCCTCAGACACGGGTGGGAGGAGAGGGTGGTTTTAGCTGCTGCTGATGAACATCAGACTCCCAACATCTGATGACAGGTTGCTATTTCATGCTCTACAGTTTTGTTTCAGGAGAAATTCAGTGTGTTGTTCCGCTGAATGAATCCGTCTTCTCTCAGTAGGTGAAACTGTTGCATTTATGGACCAAAAGCATTTTCATATGCATACAAAGGCATGTCTTGGTTATAGTAAGTGTCTGAGATTTATTGGAGAGGAACCGCGTATCATGCACCAGGAAAGGGAAGAATTTTGCCATGAGTAACTTTAACAATCATTTAGATAGATCATGAATCTGCCTGTATTGGCTATCAAAGTACAGCGTTTCGGTCATCTTTGTACAAGATGTTCATGATAATGTTCATGATAAAGAAAAATATCTCTGCATCAGCAGTCATTACTGTAGGACACATGGGGTAGTATTTTCTGAAGTGCCTAGCCAGTGTAGCATGGCTTGCTTTATTCCCTTTGCAAACTGGCATTGTTTTGGGGGAGAGGAAGTGAAAAGAGGTGTTTGTTCTCTTGAGTGAATGCCACAGGTGTCTTTTCGGGGAATTCAGACATTTGAGGGAAATTGAGAGGCATACAGATGGCAGTTGAAATAGCCATTGAAATCTGGAAACGTTTATTACAATGGGGCTTTTCCACTCAGATTCCTTTTGGAAACAAACGTTTAGTATTCTGGTAAGCAAAGCGAGGAATGCCTTCCTATTGGAGTAAGACACTTCTTGGGTTCCTGAAGGCAAATTTAGTTTTGCTTTTGTGATGCCTTGATTCTACAAGTTACCGCTGAATGTTTCCAGGTGCTTGGACCATGTTTGATTCATGTAAATGTTAGAAGTTATTACTATTTTCATCTAGTACCTAGGACTCTCAGTCAAGGATCAGTCCCATTATACTGATCGCCGTAGGGATAATCCCCAGGCACTTCGCAGTCTAGGCATTTGGAGCATGATGCGGCAAAACGTTAACTAAGAAACTTAGGATGTCGTGACTAATAACTGAAAAGTCAAGACTGTATAGAATACAATACCTCACTGCTTCTCAGCAAAATAGTCTTGACTCAGACAGTGATAGTTAATTGCCACATCCAGAAATGAATCCTAATGACTCCCTTTAGGAGCCATTATCACATGTAGGGTTTTCATTGTGATATTTATAACTGTAATCTTTGATGTCAAAGCTCATGTAACTGTTCAACCCAGCGAAAGGGTTCAGAAAGGTAATATCTGGCTCCCATCCTTAGGCTCAGCTAAAAGTAGAATTTTTAGTTCTAGTTCCATCAGTGAAGCCCCTGCCATTTTCAGGCATTATTCCAATGTAACACAATTTGAATGTCAAGTGTCTTGCGTTTTGCGCTCAAAAGGCCCACAGGAAAGTCTAGACAAAAAAAGTATGTTGCGTTTATCATCTTCAAATATATCAGAAGGTCTCTTCTTTTTCTTTTCTGGTCTTTTGTGGCTGGACTGATTCATGATTGCTAAATGAGAGGCTGCTCAGCCAGGTCTGTCTCTCTGTTCCCACCTGGAATAAATTGCATAAATTTGCACAGCATTGTCTTGGCATAGGATCCTAAACTATGTCTTAATTCTGTGGTGGATGTACTGAAAGTTGCCTCTTGAATGAAGTCTGTCTGTATCCCTCTTACTTGTCTCCATACTGTATCTGAGGACTATTTTTTTTTTCTCCATTCCTATATTAACCCAGGTACCATGTTGTGCTGCTGTCACGCTTGTCTGCATTTTGTGAAGAAACAGGTTTTATCAGTGTTTTTTCCTAGCATAACACCTTTTTTACTCCTGTCAGTTTTATTACTGTCAATTTGAATTTAAGTGGATTATTTGAGCCTTGTAATTTTGTAATCCCTAGACAAGATATGCAAAGAATGGTAAGTGTTCTTGAAGAAAAGTAGCATTGCTTCAATTTTGACTTGTGTCAGCTGTACACAAGTGACCTCATATTGGTCATTTTAAGGAGTTTGCACTATATGGTGCAGTCAGATATGAAGCGACAATACTACTTCTGGTTGCAGCTAGTGTTTCTCTAATTTACCTGGAGCCAGGGGGACCTTACGTTAAATAAAATAGTAATTTGAAAAGACTCAATTCTGAGGTCCTCAGTCTGTAGCTCAGACCTGAAGAAGCCAAATTTCTCTTCCTGTCTTGTTTTTCCTTTTGTGCTGTTGAGATTTGGTAACATCGCAACAAGGGATGGTTTTCGTCTTGTTCACAGTATGGTTTAGGTAATCAACCAAGAAGATAAAAGTAATTAATAATCATCTGGGAGCATTCACTAAATGCCAGTCATTAAAAAGTATTCCAACACTGGATTATTTGTTTCTGATCCTTGTATTTACTTTAGCTCAAGAGGAAAAACATGTAAAATATGTACTAATTACTCTTTGCTGCTATGTGTAGCACTGAATATAACTTTAAGGTTTCACCATGGTGTTGCAGTGTTTCAGGTGAACTTCCACGGTCAGCAGTGTCAAATGATTCCCTATATATTTCTAATTCATTTAAACAGGATGGCTAGTACTAGTGGTCCTGCGTTTATTTTTAAGGTGTTTACACACATTTATTGCGTCTAGGGGGAATGTGAATTGTGTTTGGAGAGATGCTATAAAAAGCTACTGAACAAACAACTCAAGTGATAGAGGTACCTCCAAATACATGAAATCAGGCATTTTCCTGCCAGTTCTCTTGGTATTTCCCCCTCTTTAATGATTGATTAATTGGTTATTAATTAGCACGTCACCTTTGCTGTTGAAATTATGAAAGCGATACATAGAGGGAGAGAACACCCATTCAGAGGTTGCTTTTGCCCACAGGTACTCCCTTGCGATGAGACAGACGTATCGCCCTAGCTTTTTGATTCCTCTACTCTGTTATGGGAAGTACTACTGTGGCCTGGCTGTGAAATACACTGTACTAGCCTGCACCAGTCACCAAGTGCTTTTTTTGATTTTTAACGTCAGATATCTGTGTTTAATAATAATAATAATAATAATAATAATAAAAACCTGAGGTCTGACTAGAAAACATTAAGCTGCCATGGCAACTAGTTTTCTGCCTGAGGCCTGCTGGACATGATCCAGTGATAGTATAATCCCTGGGATTTATGATTTTTATTGCTATCTAACACATCGGTGTGAACACTGCTAGGCTGTATCTGCTCTTCTTCCACCCCATTCAGCAACTGGTATGTATTTTGCCCTTTTTTGTTAGAAAAGCACAGTGTTCAAGCAAATAAGGTATTTTTGCACCATTATCCATTTGCTAAGGTAACGAGCATCCCTGTGTTATAGGGTGGTTCTGCTTCGAGATTGGCTGTGCCCGCTGTTTGCCGTGGGGGTGCTGGTGCAGTTGTGTCAGAGTCTCCCTGTCCAGCTCTGCTGGCTGGAAGGTTCCCCCCCAGAGATACCAGAAGTCCTCTTTTAGGAAAGAAGTGGCACGTAGAGCTGCCGTGGTAGCTTGAGGATGACTAAGGACCTTTTAAAAATCATTAAAAATAATTGCAGCTTTGGAAAATTAGACCGTAGTGTGCCCAGAGGAATGACCTGTGGGGGAGTGACAAAAGCCACCGGCGTTGGCAGAGAGGGGAAGGGAGGCGAGGGGAGAGGAAAAGCAGCTCTGGTGTTTGTGGAGCTGGCTGGTTTGTGAAGTTGAAGAGCAACTTTAGGGAAAACTCTCCCCTTTCCCCTTGCTGCATCCACAGCCACCTGGGAGGGACTGCAAAAGGTGCTCCCAAGCAATGGGGTATGCAGCAGAATACAGAATATTAAATAGTCCTGCATCTGTTTCAAGACACTTTTTTTTCAATAGGAAGCAGGAGTGTTGGCGGGATGACTGCCATTTGTCAGAGCGGGGTGGTTTTGTATGTTGCAGTGCAGTGCAAATACACCACTTGCTTCTGCCTAAGCAGACCTGGAATTTAATGAGAAAAATATCTAGTTTTATTTTATTTCTTTTCATGGCAAGAAGAGAAATAGAGCCTGAACGTGATACATGCATGCTTCTCCCCTATGTTCTGTTGTTGTTCCTAAACCCCTCTTAGTGTGGGGGCTTAAGTCAGCATGGAAAACTGCTGACCAGTAATTGAATTGGTGAAACAGATTATCAGCTCATTTGAAAGTATGCTCCCTTTTGGTATTTCAGCAAGTCCTGGCTCTTTACAGAAACTCCAGGAGCCTGCATTATTATTTAGTTAGTTAATTAGTTTATTTTTTTTAAAGACAGCCCTCCAGTGACAGGCTCTTTCTGCCTAGGTGTGCTTGAAGCCTGAGCGTGCAGCCTGGGTTGTCAGCCTGAAATTAGTAATGCTCCAGCACCCCGGCACCTCTGTCAGGAGCACAGTTGAAAGAGGGGGTAGGAGAAATGGGAGCATCGGGGAATAAAGTAAGTTTAAAAAAAAATACAGAACACCTAGAGAGAGAGGGAGGAGGAGGAATAAAGAAGAAAGAAAGAAGAGCTAGAAAAAAACCTGTGAAACCTGAAGCCTAGAAGGACTTTGGGCCAGGAACAGTTAGCAAAGAGAACATATGAAAGCATCTATTCTCTGTTCTCACTCTCCTTATTGCTAACAAGAGGGGAAAAAAAAAGACTAGGGAAAAAAAAAAGCTAACTTTTTTTTGCATTTTCTAAAGATAGACTAAAAGGCAAAGCTGCTTATCTAGTTTTTACTAGATATTTAAGTCATTACTGTAGCAATAAAACTGCCCTTTAATTGCTGCACCATAATTATAGGTATTTGTTTCTTACACTGCTTAAGGTCACATAAAAATGAATAGAGGTAAAAATAGGTTTGTGTTAAGTGCCTGAATTTTGAAACTGTTTCCTGCTAGCAATCTGCAGAGACAGTACCTTCCCTTTAGTCTCCTGGTTTGACTGTTCAGTCGCTGTATTTTTTAATTACCAAATTGGATTTTAGCAGGTCTGTTGATGCATTATGGGTATCAGAGATTAGTGTTTAAGCCTTCTTTTTATTACTGTGTAGATTGGTATACTTGGGAAAGTACTGAAGGTGCGCTGCGTAGTCCAGAGGACAGAAATGACATTTATTACAGAGTTTTCTTTCAGCTAGCATCATTTAGAAAAAAAGCTGGCGCAGAACTCTGCAGGGGCCTATAGGCTCATCTGGAGCGAAACTGCTTTAAACAATACAGAGCGGAGGGAAAGAAACCTTTTTGTGTTTAAAAACAAAAGCAGTTGTCGAAATATAAGTACTTCCCCTTCTCGAAGATGCTTATTCTCTTTTTTCTGCATTTTATTTTTTCTAAAATAGAGACAAAGGGGGTGTCAAAGCGCAGATCTTTGTGTCAGTGAGTGGTAGAGGCAAGGACTGAAAAGGATCAGTGAATCAGATATAATTTGGACTCTGTTTGAGATACCAGTCCTGTGTTTTGCTGATGGCTGGTATTCCCGTTCTGAAAAGCTGCAGAGGCATTTCTATCGAATAGAAAGAACATTATCCCCATTTTCATTCTGGCATGCCTGTTACGACTTTGTTCTGTAAACAAAGAGGATTATGGGAACTGGAAACTAGATGGCATTTTATTAAAGAACTGTGCGAGTCTTTCACTGGGAGTGCAAGCATCGGGCAGTCTGGTGATAGCTACCTGTGAAAGAAAATACTTTAAACATAGACCTTAGAGTTTGAGTTAGTAGGGTTTATGAGGAGGCAGCCTTCTAATGTAGGGAAGAGTATGCGCTGGGCTTTGATATTTCCCATTTGCACCTGCAACAAAGTACTTGAAAAGAAAAAAAGTCTCAAATGCAATTGTACAAAGTAAGAATTAAAAATACCTGCTGCAGAAATAGGGAGAGGGAGGCCTATGTCCACTGGCCTGCTGTTGTGTAGGCTGCCAGATTCCTTTGAATGTATATTATTTTAGGAAACGTGCATATTCGTCCATCTAGAACTAGCAGTCTGGGGAGCGAGGCAGAGAAGGGGATTGCATTGGATGAGCGTTAGTTGCCGTAACTAGAACAGATTACTTTTACCAGCGTATCATGCAACTTTTTGTACAACTTTATAGCTTTTCTGCTATAGACTCCTCACTTAGCATCTGAATTCCACAGGGTAAAGTAATATATTAGTACTAGGTTTTACCTAATGCCTGCTGCAGATCACTCTGGAACTGCTTACAGTTAATGAAATAAGTGTACAGTATGAATTAAACCATAACTCTTGCAAATCACTTTTCCTTTTAATTATTGTTTTCCTAACTGAATAGACAAATGATTAAGCAAACAGCACAGCATGGAAATGTGGAAAGTTAAGCTGCTATGAGTCAGCTTATGAAACACCTAAAGTTGGTAAATTGCTTGGATGCATCCCCAGTTTTATCCCAGTTGAAACTTTTTGGTGTGACTGTTTTGTTTTGTTTTGTTTTTTCCCCCTCTTGCAAGCTTCATGGCTTGGTTTGCACTTGGCACCAGTCTGTAAAGCTGGTGAAGTCAAGTGAAAATAGGAATTGGAAGCCAGTGGCCATATTGCCCCTTAGTAAGTGGCAAAACTCCAGTTGGTTTCGCGTGACCCACTGAAGTAGCCATCAACTCGGCGTGGGCTGGGGTGGCGGAACGCAGTGGTCAGCACAGAGGCGGAGGTTTTCAAAAGTAATTACTGAATTAGCAGGCTTGCTTTTCAGAAAGTGGTGAGCAGCTGCCTTTTGACAGCCAGGCTTTCTTCTAGAGTGTCACAAGCTGGTTACTCCATAAAGGCTCAAAATTGAGTAGCGTTTTGAGATTTTTCTGGATGGTCTGGAGTATGGAATAAACTGCAGTGCATGAATGTAAAAGTAGAAAGGAAAATGGGATTAGAAGAAAGACCAGAAGAACCCATTAGAAACAACACTGGTGTACTGAAGTATCTCTGAAGGATATGTAGGAAAATGCCGTTGTCTAAAGTAGCCTGATTATATTCCATGTTTATTTTGCATCAGCAATTTCTGTAGCTAATTTACGCAGCTCATAAGTGAGAAGAAGACATCTTCTTGGGTGCTGTAGACCACTCATATATCAAAAAAATCAAAAATTAAATTATGTTTTTAAGCTGGTCTCAGGAAGTTCTAAAATCAGGCCCACTTTAAAAGTGCTGCTGGTAATGGAAAAGGCAAGTTAGAATGTAGCTCAGTTCTTTGTGGTTGTAATGGTCCACCATGATGTCAAAACCCCACTTCTCTTGAAGGTTATTTATAATTTAATTAAAAGATGTCTCACGGGCATTTCACATGCCACTCTTAACAAGCCACAAGCTGAAATAAGAGCACATGTGCTGGGTTAGTAGGACTAACAGATCATCTTACAGACACAGAAATAACCAGTCCAAATAAATGACTAATTTATAAAGTATTTAATTTTCTTTATGTGTTTTAGTGTAGTTTTCAACAGTTTCTCTCTCTGAAAAGTAGGAAGACTTGTTAAATACAGAGTGTTCTTGGGGAAGGTAATGTTCGGGTATTGAGTAGGCAGATAGGTAGAGAG
Organism: Egretta garzetta; assembly: GCF_000687185.1. Lineage (NCBI taxonomy): Eukaryota > Metazoa > Chordata > Aves > Pelecaniformes > Ardeidae > Egretta > Egretta garzetta. The sequence goes on along the minus strand of NW_009270000.1, from coordinate 4,014,923 downwards.
TTCAAGCAGAATGTTTTCCATGTAATTCTTCATTCTGTCAAAGGTAAAAGTGGTATCTGGCAGGTAGTTGTATGTAAACTACTCTCTTATTCTATTTATTTCATCTGCTGCAGAGTCATCCTGAGTGGATTAAATATACCTGGCTTCTCCGTTTTATGATACACACTCTTAACCGTATTGCTGGAGTGCATATGTTGTTAGCACTTGGAATTTGTTGCAATTTCCATAATGTCCTCTAAGTGAGTCTTAGCCTTGAGGGTTGATGCTTAGGTATTGAGAATAGCATTCAAGAGGAGTAATACCATTCCAGCAAATTTACAGAAGGAAATACACTTTTGCTTGTTTGTATGCACGTGGATGTTATCTAGAAGTGAATTGGATGTTTTCAAAGTGCAGAAATCCAGATGGCAAACTCAACACAACTGTCTTGGGAGCAAAGCAAGTAGTAAAAATTATGTATTAATAGTCTATACTGTAAATTAATATTTTCACAAAAAAATGATGTTAAAAATATAGCCTGTTATATCAGTCCATGCTCAGTCCCTGGGGCAAGTAATTCTGGTGTTATTTGCCTACGAGCAGAAGAGAGTTGTCAAAAAGTGCAAACCAACATGAGTAGCTAAAAAGGGGCTTTATTGTCGTGAGAAATGGTTCTAGGTGATTGAAGGTAACTAGTAAGGTACATGAGGCTAGGTATGTATTTTATGGATACCATGAATCATTCATCTCACTAGACCTGAGTACGAGTGGTGTAGCTCTCTAGTGCACTTCAAATGAATTTGCATGTTTAGTTCTTAATGTTTTGTGCACTACACATGTATGCACGCGTTGTAATTACTTCCATGCAAGAGCGTTAACTTGAAAGCTTGCTTTAATACAACAGAGCTGTAGATTTTCATTTTAGAATGTTGTAGTCACAGAGGTTCTCTCTTTTTAATAATAGATTACTCTTGTCTTGGTTTTAGGGCAAGAAAAGACTCCTGAATTAGGATACTGATGGTCTTTTGTCTTAGGGTCTAATGTTTAATAATAATCATATGCTATTATTAAATACAATTTTTTTCTGTTTAAAGACCCTGTTTTGTAAATCCTTGTGCATGGCCTTATTTTGAGTATGTGAACTAATTGCATTTACTCCCATGCATCAAGGCTGGTGTGCATATTACTGCTCTGATAGGATCAAAGGTATTCTCTTTAAAACCAAAATAGTTCTATTGTAGATTATGGTTGAATACTTCCTAGCATTTTCAAATAGCTTACTTAGAAATCTTTTTTAAAAGCAGGTACTTTTCAGAAGGTGCAGAAGATACTCAGAAGAGAAATATTTACAAATTGGCGAGGTTTTTTTGCAGATTGCGAGATACTCATATCTGATCATTTATGTGGAGAGTGTTATTAAAAAGCAGTAAAACAAGATAACTTGATTACTCTTTCTGTTGCACATGAAGTGACTAGATGCTGTATAGTACATCTGGTTAACCCTTTTTAAATTGAAAAGAATCCATACAATTGATCTGTCAACCAACATTGACTTTTGGAAAGCATGACTCCCATCCGTGTCGTTGTTAGAAAGAACATGATTGGTATAAACAGTCATTATTGTCTGTGAAAAAAAATTTTCCTGTCGCATTTTTTCAAAAATCTTTGCCTAAAAACCTACAGTCAGAAATCACTCTTTGTTCATAGCAGTTGAACACTGAAAAATAAAGCAAAGTGATCTAAATTGAATTTACAAGACTGATAACCGTGCAGTTGGGGGAGAGTAGCTACTGCAAAACCTGTACTCTGTCAAGGTAATTTGATTATGGTTGGTTATACTTGAGTATAATTTGTTAATGTGTGCTCCTTGCAAAGGGAGAATAATTCTCAGAAAACATCGACAACTTTATACATTTTTACCAGGATACTGTCAAAGGAAAGGGATTTTTATTGAATTTTATAATATATAGTTGCTTGGAGGAGGAATATCAATAAAGTGGCTAGCAGGGTTTTTTTTTCTTGGGCTTTTTTGGCTACTAGAGTCTATATGTAAGAAGATGGGGGAACTTCTTTATGAATTTACCTATATAAAAAATGAATACATTGTGTTACTCTGCAACAGTTAGGAAATATTTTTTTATAAAATATTGTTGTAATATCTTAAACTTTTGGACCATAATTACTGTAATACTAATTTTAAAATTCACCTTTTTGAAGACCAGTAATGATCAAAGTTTAGATTAATATTCATTCTCTTTCCTACTGCCTACTTCTCAGAAGTAAGTCTGAGAAGAGCCAGAGGTGAATCTGGCTCGTTCATCATCCTTTCGGTCAAGACACTCTTGAAGAGCAGATTTAGAGAGCAGCTGGAGCTGAGATGAGAGGTCAGCAGAGGCACAAAGCTACAGGATATATTGCTGGCGTTTTTTTCCTTAGTCTCTTAATGTGAACTGTTTCTGACTGAGTGTTTTGTTTGTGAACAGAGATGACACTTGGAGGAAGTCCAACTCTCTCCATGTCTGGGGTATGGGTGGTCTGTGCCTCTGAACCCAAGTTGGAGCAGTGCTGTTTGGTCGTCCAGTCATTAAGTTCCTAAATCATTAGATGTGTAGTGACTTTAGAGTAAGCTTTTCTTGGACACCTCTTTATTTTTGTGCTAAAAATACTGAATATCCAGCTCTGAAGGTTGGCTAATCAGAATTACAGAATTAGGACTGTGGTAATAATTTCTGGGTACGGGTGTAGTTGCTCTAACTGGAGGTTTTATATCCTTGGCTTAGAATGGTGCATTTTCTCAGTTGGCTGTCGTGTTTTGGCATCATCATCATCACCATCAGGGTAAGCTGACTCAGGCCACGAGGCTCGGTGTTGAAAAGAACAGGAGATAGCTGGGATGGTCAACATTTGCGAGCTGGACCTTCTGCCCATCAATTTTCTCTTCCCATGTGATCAGCTCACCAGAGGTTCTGTCACTTTCTCCAAATCTTGCACACCTGTAGATCCATAATAGGAAAGGAAGTCAGTCGTACTTTATGGAGCAGGTAGGATGGACTTCAGGAGCAATAGGGATTACTTTATAGAGTAATATGAAAACTTACGTGAGAGGCTGAGTATTTATTAGCATTTTGATGAAGCACTCTCACTGCTAATGAAGAAGTCCTGAGGCAACATCTACATGGAGGGCCACAGGAGGAGCCCTAGCAGCGAGGCTTCAGCCTTTTACCCTGGCAGATCTGTTCTTCCTGGGTTCAGTGCTCTGTGGGATGTGGCACGTTCTTCTCCCCACGGTGAGGCTGGCGTTTCACCAAGGGAGACCTTCAAACTCTGCGAGCATTCTGGAAAGAGCAGTATCCCTGCCCAGCCCAGCAAGATCAGTATTAAGGAGATTGACGTTTTATCATTTATTTTGAGGAGTGCTGTGTTTTGTCTCATTTTTGTACATGATGGACCCTTTCAAGGAAGTGTTTTGTACAGTCTCTTCTGTCGTGAGAGTGTGAAGGGGGGATTCTGGATAGCTGAAAGGGTGCAGTATGAAAGCAAATTTTGTATGTCATCTGAACATCAGCTTGGTCCTTGAAGTTCAAATACAAAAAGGTATGATTCTTCTTCTCAGTACCTTCCTGGAACAGTGCATTACAGAAGAAAGCATATGATGCATGACATTTAGTCGTGATTTTTCTTGAGAAGGGACCTTTAGGTTTTGAAGCTAAATAGTTTGTGCATGGTTTAGCACAGTATAAAAAGTCCAATAACTGAAATGAGGCATAAAGCCTCATTTCATCTTCACTATGTGCATTTCAGCACAACCTTCATAATGATGTTTTGCACTTCTATTGCCCATACAATCAAAATATTTCATAATGCTTTGGAAACATTAAAGAACAATCATTGGTTATAAAAGCACACTTTCATTTTTTACCTACTGTTATTTGCAGTAACCCAGAAGATAAGTGGTAGTGAAAGCAATTGGGAAAAGGAAGCAGCAACCTGTTATCAGTTCTGTTTTGTGCACTTCACATCATTATCTATACAACCAGTTTTACTGACTTCTTGCTCCAATGTGCCTCTTTCAGACAGGACAAAAGGAAGGGGGGGGGGGGGGGAAATTAAAAAAAAATGGGAAACC
>NW_009270000.1:3971051-4010773 GCF_000687185.1 Egretta garzetta | reverse complement strand
GGGGGGGGGGGGGGGGGCGGAAATTAAACAAGAATGGGTAACTCCGAAGTAGATGAGTGGACATGTGTGGCACATGAAATAGCTGGGGGGAAAAAAGAAAAAAGTAGAGAAGTCTTTAACTTAGGTTTTTCTCTGTGTGGTAAGTATTACTGCTGCCTCCTTCTTGTAGATGAGGAAACTCAGGCCCAGAGCTCATAAGCGACCTACTGGAGATGATACAGCTGAATCCCAGGCTGAGCTGGGCACAGAAGTTAATCTCTTAATGTACTTCTGGGTTTCTGCCTTGCCTCCGTTGGCAGAGAAGGCACTGGAAGCATGGTTGTGTTTGCAATTATGGTTGCAACGTAATTAAATTTGTTGAGTGTTTTTAATGAATTGACTTGACTGGATCTTTGTGAGGCTTGAGGTGCAAATTCTTGCAGCCGTTCCACTGGAAACCTACCTAAATGTAGCATAGGACGTGGAAGGAAATGGTTGTCTTGCTGGGGTGGAGGGAGGCAGTCTGTCTCAGGTTAAAAACTGCCTACCAGTCCACGGAAAGATATTGCTGTTATGTGGACTGACCCCTAAAGTACAAGTCTTAACTCATAATTGCATGTGACAGTAGCAGCAACAAGTTAAGTCTTTCTGCTTTTGAATATTTGTTCTTAATGCATTTTATGTCACACTGAGTTCAAGTGGGCTGCTTTTTCATTTTTGTTCTTCGTTTTGTGTCTGTTTTGCAGTGAGATTTCGAAGCTGTGATGGAAACAAAAAAATACACTTTGGAAGCAGTGAGCCAGAAGATTTCAGAGTAGGTGAAGATGGTGTGGTCTATGCAGAGCGAAGCTTTCAACTCTCAGCAGAGCCCACGGAGTTCGTTGTGTCTGCTCAAGACAAGGAAACCCAGGAAGAATGGCAAATGAGAGTGAAGCTAACCCCTGAACCAGCTTTCTCAGGGGCTTCGGAAAAGGTAGACCAACAACTAAATACAGCCTGTATAAATGTATCTCCACAAACAGGCCTAAAAGTAGGGATTTGATTCTGTCTGTCATGTACCTCTCCGTGAGGCATTTTATTAATGGACAACTAGTGCATGCAAAGCTGGAGCCTCAGGAGGAACGTTTTTATAGGCTATTATTCTGTAGCTTTGCTAAGGCACAGAAAGGCATGCCTGTTTAAGTGTGTAGGATTCATTTCTGTTTGAGCTTTTTGTTTGTATAGTTTGAGATTTATACCTGAATCTAAGTCAGACACGGTCATTTCTTTATTTTAAATTGCTTGAAAGTATTACTGTATTTATTCAAGCGGTTAAATATAACCACAAAATAAACAAATTTGTGTTAGAATGCATCGGTCACGTTTATTAGATGGGAGCTGTAGATTTATAGCAGTAGTAGGAAAGCATTTCTGGCAGGGAATATTGGCTTTGTCTTGTCCCTTCATAATCAAATGGAGATTGTAAATTATTCATGATTCCAGCACTACTTGGTAAGGAAGATAGTCTCCCTCTGCTGGAAGCTGCCATAGGATAAACCATACACTGTAACAAAAATCAAACCTAGCAATATACAAATACAGTGCATTTACTTTAGGAAAACAGTATTAGGTCTACTGCCTTTTTATGTTATATTGCTTGCTGCCTGTTGTTTCTTACCTTCTCTTACAAAGTGCTTAGTTTAGAAATAAGGAACAAAATGTATTAATAGATTAACATACTTGTAATAGGTACACATTAAAGTTTTAAACATGTCAAAATAGACAGTGTGGTTATGCGAGACATTTTTCCCGAGAACACACTAGAGACCAAAGCTGTGTAATCCTCAGCTTTTTGTTCGCTTACTTGATGATTGTTTTAAATCTTCTAAGGCATGTTTTTGACAAAGGAAATATCGTTTTGACTGTAAAAGCCTAGTTAAAGAGCAGATGCCTACGTATGCCAGGGCATGCCCTGTTGTTTCCAGAGATACAGTTCAGGCATCCTTGCCATCAGCAGAATACAGAGTAGAGGAATCTGGCCTTCAGTTGAGTCATTTGTTTCTACTCTGTGGCATACTTGATTACATTTTTTAAAAAAACCTTTTCTCTTAAAAGATTTGGAAACAGTTTTTGTTGCCATCTCTGCCCTTAAGCAAGCTAGTGTGGCTATATGTGTGCTGGCATCCAAAGGCTGAAATGAGTGCAGATGTAGAAGGGAATAGGAAGGGAATGTTGACACCCAGCAGAGATTAATGCCCAATGTGTAAAGTGGGTCATCTACTGCATCCATCATGGCTGACATAGGTTTAAAATAATTACAGCATTAATTCTATGGGATTTAATAGGGTCATAAATATTTGAGACATTCCTTACCAGTATGTATTAAATTTCTCTTGGAACTCAAATTATATTTTAGCACACCCAGATCTAAATTTAATGTACAGTAGCACATTACCTGAACTGAAGTTCTGGCTAATGAGAAATACATAAAGGCATAATATTAAATTCTGCAAAATATTAACTACTTTTCAGAAAGTGCAGAATAGTTTACACAGTAGTGCCATATTATAAATGGTTTATAATTCCATTTCTCCTCCAACTTTAATGAGGAAAAAAGAAAAGGGAGTTCTTAAATTTTTGCAGTGTGGTTGTAAATAATACTGGTTATTTTCATACTGCACTGAGAACGCAAATAAAACAGTCTGTGAACACAGAGGAAAGACAGCCTTTCAGTCAATTATGTAATTGTATCTGAGTCATTTTATAACGTCTACTAGTAATTCTCCTTCTAACATGTGCTTAATTTTATCTTGTACCTGGGAAAGGACCAAAAGAAAACTGAAGACATCATATTTCCATGGCAACAATACAAGCACAGCAGCCCTCTGAAGAGGCAGAAGAGAGACTGGGTTATTCCTCCAATCAACCTACCAGAAAATTCCAGAGGACCTTTTCCTCAAGAACTAGTTAGGGTAAGGAAATTAATACAAATGTGGTTTCAGGGTCCCTCAGAGAGCTCTTGAAGATACTTTTTGTGAATGATGTCTTGTTCATAGTCCAAACGTTTATCAGAGTCTTTGGGGCTAGTTTATGTTGCTGCCTCTGCGCATATTGGGCTGGGCTGCATTTACTAAGTTTTTCTTTTGAAGTTGTCCCTATGTTCCTGTACTGGTGGAAGGTGACCTTGGTTCGGGTGGTAGGTGCTGTGATAACTTCCTTAAGAGGTTAAGGATGCTCTCTGCCAGTTCAGGAGTTCTCCAGTCTTCTGCACTGGAGTTTTTCCACCTGGGTGCAGGGCTGAGCAGGAGGAGGAGTGCCGGAGGAGGCAGGAGGAAGTGGGATGTGACGGGGTGAGGACGCTAGCTGCTCCATAGGAGTCTGCAGCACAGACATGGCCATTTCCAGGAGCCCAGCACAGGAGATGGCTTCCAACCATGGTACTGGTTGTTCATCATCACCTTCTACAAGGATTTGTTGGGACTTGGTAGAGCATGAGCCCAAGTTGATAGGATATAGTTTTCCTCTGCTTTGTTGATATGCATGCTGGTGATTCACCTGCTCCTCACAGATGCACTTTATTTTTTTCCTTGGAAGATGAGACCAAAGTTCAGTTTTTAAACAAAAACAGTGAGTTTCTAAAGGGCTACTGCCAATAGCAGAAGACAGTCTGTAGCTTTGGTCTGGGAAGATGCAGTAGGAGGGGGGAAAAAAACCAAACCCAGGCATTATTTTTACATAGTTTTGTGATAGTATGTTTTCTTTAGGATCTAAACAATGCTGTTTAAGGTAAGAATACTTATTTGTATTGGTTTAATACAATTCATCCTATTATCAGAAATAAGCAGGGATATTTTTATGTTCCTGAAAACTCATTGATCGGCTTTCTGACAAACAGAGAGTGCAGTTGAAAACCTCAAGCTTTATACTAACTTGGTATCATTTCCAGAATAATTATTTTTACAAGTTTAGCTTAAAGATGGGAAAAAAAAAAAAAAAAAAAGAAAAGAGCTGCTGCTTGTCTGAGCAGCAGTTCCATCCACTGGCTGTTTGTAGCTAATGTAAACATTATCTTTTTTGACATGTAGATTAGGTCCGATCGTGATAAAAGCCTCTCGCTACGGTACAGCGTGACTGGTCCAGGAGCTGACCAACCTCCAACAGGCATCTTCATCATCAACCCCATCTCAGGACAGCTGTCTGTGACAAAGCCTTTAGACCGGGAGCAGATTGCTTCTTTTCATGTAAGAGTTTAATTTACCATAAATCAGATTATCAAATTGAAGATTAACATCTGCTTCAAACATGACTTGAGCAGCCAGCATTTAGTTTTCTATGAGATATGATTTGAAGAGTTTGTAGCAGATTTGTATTTATTGTACTTACTAAGGCTAACTCTTACTATTTTTAAGCAGCTTAAACACATTAACATACGTAAACAGTGATTAAATGTATTTAGATAAAGTAATTTTAAAAGATTGAAATATGGATACTGTAGCTTATATTTCAAATACAACCCATTGATCACAGTCTGCACTGTATTGTATATTTTTTTTAAAAGTTTACTTTTAATTCAGCAACTTAAATTAGGACATGACTGCTATTAGAACTGCAGCAGCAGTGTTTTGAGAAATGGATGGGAAGAATAACCTACCAATTTTCATTTTCAGGGGCAAATCTAAGCATTTTAATGGAACTGTAAATTAGGTCTGTCAGCTTACAAAAATTATATTCTTTGCTCTAAAGAAATTGACAAAGTAGACCATGGATTCCAGTATTAGTGGAAAAAAAAAAGGTTTGAAGGAAGGGGGGAGACCAGGCTGTGACCTAAAGTTGTCTCTGCTTTTGAGAGACCATGCTGAAATGGTTACAGAAATCGCACAGCTCCTAGAGAGAGTTTCCAGCATGTCGTGGATTAAAACACTCCTTGCCTCAGCTCCCCAGGAAGCCCTTCCAGTGATGCTCCCAAACAGAGGAGGCAGCAGGAGGCATCTGGGGGGAGGCAGGAATGGCTCTCACAAGAGCACAACAGCTCTGTCATCCATAAGATTTTTACTGATAATTTGGCATTGGCAGTTCAAGATTTACTGACTTTAGAATTTACATTTATATGAGTCATTCCCAGAGGTGAGTTAATAACGCCCTTTTGCTCCTTTCTGGTAAGATTTTTACTGATAATTTGGCATTGACAATTCAAGATTTACTGAGTTAGGAATTTACATTTATATGAGTCATTTCCAGAGTGGTGAGTTAATAATGCCCTCTTGCTCCTTTCTGGTAGGTTTGTAGCCAGAAGATGTGTGTGTGTGTGTGTGTGTGGAGAGATATATATAAATATATATAATGGGCTCCAGTAGGACTACTCTAGGAGAAAGTTGCTCTTTTGCCTAACAATTGCCAGGTTCTGGCCTGGATGCATAGGTTTAAATTTGCAAAAAGTACTGTGTTCCTTTTTTTTTTTTCTGGCTGTCCAATTTCAGATGATTTAGGTAAACCTGACTGTCAGAGGTAGTTACTCTGTCCTTTTTGACAATCAGGGCATTAAATTTAAGTGTCTCAGTATCTTTGAAACTCAGTCCATAAACTTAGCGTAATTTTAGCCTGGAATTTCAGTGTGTTTACTGACTGTGATTTATCACAAACCTTGCCTTGGTGTTTGGGTAACACAAATCTATTCTATATGTTTTTCCTATGCATTCATGTCTATTTAATATCCATAATATCAGTAAAGAATTTTTGAAAGTGATGCCAGTGTTCGTTCCCTATGTATTGTTAATAGTTGCTATCTGTTTGATATAAATCTGAATATTTCTAGAGTCTTAACGTTCATTATTAAAAACAGATTTATAAACTACAGTAGGCATTGTTATTCATCGAAATTACATGATTCAAAATAACTTTTGGCAAATCAAAGAAGTAAGCCTGCAGCTTAGAATAGTTTAGAAGCCTGAACAGCAGTTCCATTAGCAACTTGAAAATTCAAATGGTCGATAAGAGGGAGCAGTGGCAGATAACAAAATACATTGAGCTAAAAATGTCTGGCCTCAAAACTTCCTGCCACCATTATTGTATCTATTTGTGACTGTATGTTGTGCAAATTCTAATACTTTTAATGATTTTTGCAGCTGAGAGCACACGCAGTGGATGTAAATGGAAACCAGGTGGAAAATCCTATTGACATTGTTATTAATGTCATTGACATGAATGACAATAGACCTGAATTCTTACATCAGGTTTGGAATGGGACAGTCCCTGAAGGATCAAAGCCAGGTAATGCACAGGCTGTCAAAGTGTATGCAATAACATTTTGAAAGCGATGAAGGGGGTGACTTCAGACCTTGTAACACTTTTATAGGTGTCTTATTAGGGTGGTGAGCAAAATCTCGCATACTGTCTTACTGTTTCACCTTATTTTAATTCACTTTTTAGCATACTAGGATTAATTTCCGAAAGAACATAAACTAAAACAGAGAATTCTTTAGGAATATGACTTTTAGGTTCCGGTTTTTGAAAATCCTATTTATAGTGTCACAGTTCTTACAGTTACGTTCATGATAGCCATTGATGTTCATTTAGTTGACAGCTCAGGGTATAAGAGACTTCTGAAGTATCAGCAGATCCAGTTCTAGTTCTGAATCTCAGAGGCTTTGGAAATACTGGCACTTGAAATCAAACAGTTTTGTTTGAATTCTCGAGAAAACCCTAAATGTTGTTCACATCTCATTAAATTTCTAATTGGCTCAGACTGAAGTTTGCACTATAGGTGAAACCACTTTCTTAATTTGTCAGTAGTGCAAAATGAATTTTCTAGAAAGGTTAGCACAAGAAATGTATTTTCTCACTTTGCAGTGTTGACTTGGCATTTGAGATGAAAAGAACATGCATCTCAAAAGCCTTTGAAAGAGTATTATTTACATTGATTTTCAATCACTATCAGTATGTGCACCAATTCTGAAAATTAAGTGTGTTTCCTTTGGCCCAATTAATAACATTTTTATCTAAATGCGAGGAACTTTGTTGTTACAGTAATGTTATTTATGGCAGAACTGTAGGATTTCATTGTTTATGGAGCTTCTTCAGTTCTAAGCAAATCTGATATTTTATAAACACAAAGTATTTTTATCTCCTTTTATGTATTTTAATTACTCTGTTGGTGAGTCTTGGGTTTAACCAGTTTGTTTTAAGTAAGAGAAGGAATGTGAGGAGTTTACCAAAAGAAATACATGCTTTGACCATTGCTTGTAAGTGATCTTGTGTAATCTGAGTAAAGTGTTTATATAACATCAATTATTTATCCTGCTGCTAGGAACCTACGTGATGACTGTTACTGCCATCGATGCTGATGATCCCAATGCACAGAATGGGATGCTGAGATACAGAATCTTGTCACAGGCCCCAAGCAGCCCCTCTCCAAACATGTTTACAATCAACAACGAGACCGGTGACATTATCACCGTAGCAGCTGGGCTTGACAGAGAGGTATGGCAGGTCTTAATCCTGTAGGCTGAATTGTACTTAATATTGTGAAGAAGAACATTTTCTGCTAGTAACTTACAACTACTTCCCTCCCTTCCCGGTCTGAACTTTCTCCCTGGGAAAGAGGAGATTAGGATGGGGATAAAAATTGGACCCACACGTTCTGTATGTGTAGTTGCTCTTGGTTCCATGGGGTTGTGGAAAGGATCTTGTCTCAAAAGCCTGTTTGTAAGGTACACACTGAAGCAGAGAGATGCAAAGACCTCGGATGTTTGGCCTGGGTGCCGAGATGGGAGGTGTTCCTCACCTCCAGCCCTTTCCTCTTACTGAGCTCCACAGGCAAAGAGTAGACGGAAAATGGAGTTGGCTGTATATTTTATTTATTTTGGAAGCTCCAGGAGAGCTTCTGTCCTCTTCCTTGCTCTTCACAGAGAGGTGGTAAATACTTGAAATCTTCTGGCTGCTAGGTTTGCAGTGATTTGCTTATCAAAATAAACCAGGAAAAATATTACCAAGAAATAAACCAGTCGGTACTGGAAACTGCAGATAGAGACTTGTCTCAAGGCCTGGACACACATTCAAAACCTCTTTAAAAAATAATAAAAAAAAAAGTCTGACTGTCAGTAATTCCCTGCTATGTGCTGGGTAAGTCCTGTTGTGTTTAGACAGTTCTTCACCGTGCCCACCACTGGAGAAGGAGGGTGCCAGATCCTCTGCTGTGGTTCACCCATCTGTGAGGTGGAAATAAAAAGATTTTCCCTTCCAACTCCAGATGTGTCAATGAACTAACTGTGCTTTTGAACCACTTGGAAAGTTCAGAAGAGATAAGCATTATTTTATAAACAAGCTATACAATCCAAACAAATCTTATTTCAACACATCTTGTTTCAACTTCTGTTTTACTAAGCTCATTTTAGCTCATTAAATCTGAAGGTTTTTTAAACTGGATTTGCTGTTCAGCTTTTAGCTGTTTGCTTATACTTATTTAAAATGGAGAACAAAAATACTTTCTGCTGCTCTCAGTTGGCTATTAATATTCTGATGCGTTTCAGTTTGAAAGGGGCAATCAGAAGATTTGAAAAGCTAAACAGACTGTTAGATATTGCAATTAATTTTTAAAGTTTTATTAACATTCATTCTATTTAAGTTGGCTTTGAAGAGGATTGATTTGAGGAAAGGAAAACCCTGAACTTTACAGTATTGCCCTATTAAATTAAAAGAATGATGGGCAGCTTTGCCCTTGTTTTTAAAATCCCCTGGTCATCTTTGACAGGTGAACTTTCAGAAGGACGTAGCGACGACTCTTGAATTTTATTACTTAGTGACTAGCTGTACTGGAGTGATTTAACTTAGAAGAAACCAGCTGTCTGTGGGAGCTTAGGCCCTCACATTAACAGTTGGAAAAGCTTTGTCATTTGCCATCAGTTTTCCTGATGGATCACTCTACTGATACCCAGATGAGTATTTATAAACATTTCTTGCTCATGTTGAATATTAATGATTAATGTTAAATCATTCAAATATTAAATTACACTAATATGAGATAAAATGGTTTCCTTCCCAAGCCATTGCTCTGCTTCCTTCATTTCCTGAGTCATTTTGTGGAAGTCAGTTAAATTAAAACGACCAGGAGTCTAGAAAGCCAGATTTGAATAGAGCAGGTCTTCTGACAGTGGGCTGGGTAGTGCCTTGTTGCACAAGGCTCCTTGTTGTCCATGAACCTCAGCTGGGCTACCCGCTTCTGCCATTCTGCCCTTTTCTTGAAGTCTTGACTCTCTTTGTAAAGCCCTAATTAGGCTCATAAAGTGCTAGACAGAATTCTAAATTAGCAAATTATGTGACCCATTATTTGTAGCGACAGAAGTGTAAGCATTCCCAAAAAAATAAAAAAAAAAAAAAGAGTGGTTTCCTCTGATAGCATTCCTCATCTGCTGGTGTTTTAGGTTAACATGGACAATGCATTACCTGTGCTAGCATGCTCAGGAGGTAGGGGACTCGGCTAAAGGCAGAGGTTGTCTTTCACTTGCTATGCAAAAGATGCTCTTTCATGAGATCCAGCTGTTCTTATTTCTTCCCACTATTGCTGTGGAATTCACTTCAGCGTTAAAACATCTGCCTTACTGCTGGAGGTGCTAAGGAAGTCGGGCAGGGTACTTAACTTTACACGCTGACATTCCTGCCTCACGTGAGGTTAATTCAGTGAAGTGCTCTTTTATTTGGCCTATGTTGAAGTGGAAAGATGTGACCTGATGAGGTCTGCGTTCTTTCTTGAAGCTGCCAGTTTGGTTTTGGATGTGTTGCTGCAAAGTCTCCGTGCAGGCTGCTGACAGATGCTCCACAGCTTATTCCTGGCTCCTTCTCAAGCCGCAGTTAATAGAGGAGAGCCACCTCCCCCAGTTTCACCATGCTTGGAAAGTTTTGCACTTGTTGATTTCTGAAATTTCATTTCCAGCAGTTGATCTTCTGTATGTGAGTGCTGGAAGCAGGGGAAAACAAACAAAACCACATATACGCTGTCTTTTGGGGCACTTTTGGGGGCAGTTTCTAGTGTGCTGCTTCTGTTGGAATTAAATAAGAAGATTGTATGGAAGTTGAGTCTCCATGTAATAATAATGGAGTTTCCTTAATGAAATTTGCTTCTTGGGCTCAATGTGTTAAGACCCAGATGAATTAGAAGCACCTGCTGTTTCAATAACGTAGAATCATCTGGCTGCAAGACTTGCTTCAATACTGCTCTAGATTTTATTGCTTCACAATAAGTAAAGTATATTTTTTTCTGAGATGAAAGTGGTAAAAGTATTTCTTTGATTCCCTTGTCACTGCTTCTCTTGTTGGTGTCGTGAAGGAAACCTTTAGGATGTTTATTTAAGCCTTTTGAAGGTCACTTTGCAAGTATATTTTCCAAGCCAGAATTCATATACGTATTTATGTATTATTAGACACATACATTGCACTTCTTTATAAAGAGTCTTGCTTTTTTAAAGAACCGTGGGAGGCATATGCAGTAATACACATTTGAGGTGTGTTGTAGGGGTTCCTTTGTGAAAGAGGACATGAGCATAAATTATCTTCAGTGGGAGATAGATTCATACAGTTTATTTTAAAAGGGTTTTTTTTTTTTTTTATTCAGTGGCTCATGTTTGCTGCTTGGAAGTGTGCATAACCATTATGTCTGGCCAAAATTTGAAATTAAGTTAGACATTGTCTGTGGAATTGTCCTTGCTTATGTTTTGTATCAGTATCCGTAGTCAGTTTAGTGAACACCTTCCATGAGAAGTCATCTGTCGTATACCACAGTCTTTAAGTAGTGGAGAAAAATAAGGTACTGAGCAGAAGAACCATGCTTTTCTTTAAGTATTTTTATTTTGCCAGAAGGTTTTTTTGCCAGTGTTAGTAAACCATTCATGAAAGTGATGTTTCAAAGTAATAGCAGCTGCTAATGTTTGTGCATTTTTTTTTTGGAAAGAACTGAATGATAACACCTAGCTCTTTCCGAACTGGGAAACTGAACTGGCAAATGAAAAAGCATACACAATATTTGCATTTCGTGGTAGAAACCGTTGATGGGTTAAAATCAGCATCTCAGCAACTCTACACAAAAAATACCTTCCTAAGCGGCTTTTTTTTTTTTTTTTTTTTAAACACAACCCTGGCGACTTTGTTTTAAACTTCTAATCAGTTTGAGGTCAGGTCTCAGTCAGGCATTTCTTGTGCTTGAGGGAGCCCTGGCCCCGCTCCAGCCGTGACAGGAGAGCAGAGCGCCTGGCTGGGGGGGACGTTACCGGGGGGGGGTTTAACGTTTTTGGAAATAGCCCGTGTGGTGGTTCCCTCCCCCTTTCTCCCAGTGCCCTTACTTGTCTCTGTTAGCGTTGACATCTTCGGTTTCCATAGCAATCGCAAAATGTTGCAACAGCAGTTTTATACTTGGGCTTGGTTGAAACAAAACCTTGGCAGTTGGGGCCGTTTGGCCAACAAACCTACCTTGGCTCAGCTCTCTCAAATGCTTTTGAGGACTTACCCTGTTTTAGTATAAACCGCACTCTTGGTTTTTCCCCATTTGAAAAGCGTTGTTAAGTCTGTGATAATAACATTAACTGTATAAAGTGGTTTTTGATTTTGAGAGTAGGAAGCAGGCAGTCTGCTCTTGTCTCGGTGGTATTGGGTGGGGGGGGCGTTAGTGTTGGCACATACGGAGGAGGAGGCCGCAGCGGCGGCCATCTTCGGCCGGGGGGGGGGTTTAACGTTTTTGGAAATAGCCCGTGTGGTGGTTCCCTCCCCCTTTCTCCCAGTGCCCTTACTTGTCTCTGTTAGCGTTGACATCTTCGGTTTCCATAGCAATCGCAAAATGTTGCAACAGCAGTTTTATACTTGGGCTTGGTTGAAACAAAACCTTGGCAGTTGGGGCCGTTTGGCCAACAAACCTACCTTGGCTCAGCTCTCTCAAATGCTTTTGAGGACTTACCCTGTTTTAGTATAAACCGCACTCTTGGTTTTTCCCCATTTGAAAAGCGTTGTTAAGTCTGTGATAATAACATTAACTGTATAAAGTGGTTTTTGATTTTGAGAGTAGGAAGCAGGCAGTCTGCTCTTGTCTCGGTGGTATTTGAAGAAAATCGAGCGGTAGTTCAGCGTAGCGGGATGCAACCCGGTGCTGTATTCCTGTGGCACAGGCTTTTCCTCCTGTCATTTCAGGTGATGCTAACTCGAATAAACAGTGTGATAGGCTTAACGAAGTGCAATTTTGGAAACACCTGCTGTCCTATGGTAATGTTAGTTTTGTCTAAAACTTATGTTGATGTCATTTTGTGTTTTAGAAAGTACAACAATATACATTAATAATTCAAGCTACGGACATGGAAGGAAACCCAACATATGGTCTTTCAAACACAGCAACTGCTGTCATCACTGTGACAGATGTCAATGACAATCCTCCAGAGTTCACCGCCATGACTGTAAGTACAGGGTGGGAGTAACTGAAGGACGTGCATATTTATAAACCTTCCCCGCTTTCCTCATTATATTCACAGACAGTAAATATTTATTACTTATTAAATAGTGTACTGGCAGGCAGAATTGAAATATGCGCGGAATATATATCCCTTAGATACAGTTTCTGCTTAGGCCAAAAGGCAAAAGCTGACAAGGGAATCAAACCATCAGTTTTCTGGGTGGCCTCAGGTAAACTTTATTAGATAAATTGTTAGGGCTCCGGTGAAGAGAGATGTGCTCCCTAACGTTGATGAATGTTCAGTATGGCATGGCTCTCGTGTGCTTCTGCAGCCGAGGTAAAATGCTTTCTTGTTCTTTGCAGTTCTATGGGGAAGTGCCGGAAAACAGGGTGGATGTGATCGTAGCGAATCTGACGGTAACGGATAAAGATCAGCCCCACACGCCTGCGTGGAATGCGATGTACCGAATGACCGGAGGAGACCCGACAGGTCGATTTACCATCCTGACCGATCCCAACAGTAATGATGGGCTGGTGACTGTTGTGAAGGTAAGAGATGCTTGCGCCTCAGAGAATGAAGCAGAGATGGAAGAAGTGGGAGAACACTGAGGGGGGGGAAAAATGCGAACTCCTGAGGCCAGCACAAGTCTGGAAAGTAAAATGGATGGGCATCGTCTGTCTTGTGGAAGTAAGCCATCCATCTCTTGGAGCATTTCCTCGCTTGCGCTATGAGTAGTATTCCAGCTGATCAGTTTTAAAAATCAGGCTAGGTTGTTGAAAATGACAGATTTTGAAGCTTTATTTGCCAAAATACAGGAATTAGTTTGTGAAAAAGCATTTGCTTGGTATTTGTTGCTGGTGTAAAGGAACAGCTTCCTACCTCCTGGCCTCCATTAATAGTCATGCTTGTTGTCTGTGGGTTTTATGTCAACACGTTCCCGCTAAGGAACAGATATAGGCAGTCAAGGCACAATCAGAGAGGAAGAAGTGATAGGTGGGAAGCTACTTCTACAAGAGGCTTTTAAAGACTGGCTATTTTTAAAGCTCCATTTAAATACCTTTTATGGAATAACCTGTCTATCTTCATTCTCTAGCCAACACAGCTCTGTGTTGAGGGGTGACTTATTTCAAGTGATAATAACAATGCGGTTCTATAATTAAACCTGCCAGGCAGTAGCCAACTTTCGTCATGGCCCTCTGATAAGTGTCTCATCTCTGAGTTGGCCTGTTCTGGTTTTGGCTGATCCACTTACAAAATCAAGTGCGAGATGCCAATGTTCCCATTTGGAAATTAAAACATGCACCTCCCTCCCCACCCCCACCCCCCACCTTTTTTTTTTCTTCTTCTCAGTATCTTGGTTTTTCAGTATCTAGGTGAGAAAAAGATACAATTTCTGTACAGCTGTAGTGGTAGTTCACCCTAGCTTGTTTTTTTTAAGAACTGTCTGTTTTATAACTGCACTTACCCAGAGGTACCAATTGTGATATTGCAGTCTTCCAGCAAGAATTATGTGAGTGTCTGGGCTTTGTAATTGGGCCCATAAGCATTTTTTTCAGATCTAGGAATGGTATCAAACTAGAAATGTCTGGAAAAGCGAATTTAAAAAATGCTTAGATTAAACTAAAGTATTATAAAGAGAAGCAAGCATAAGATTCCAGATCTCTAAGCTGTTTGATGTAGCTTTGCTCACTTACAAATTTATTTTTAACAAATTCTATCCCCTGTACTGCCAGAGTATCTCAGTGCTTTGCTACATCAGACCTGGTTTAACAACAGAGTAGCAGTATGTGGGAGCCTCTTTGGGAAAGGAACTTTTTCCTACAAATGCAAGGGAATGATGGGCCCATTCGGAAGGGGGCCAGCTATACCATCTGAAATTAGAGGCTCTTAAACAGCATAGAAGATCAGCCTGAGGTGGTAAATGGCAGTTCTGCAGCCTGGCCAGCAGCACTCCTCTGAGCACCCAGACATGCAAAGAGTTGGAAGCCTGCCTGCAGTTTTTATTGGCAGTGCAATGAGTTGATCTGTCAACCTGTAATGAAGATTGGATTGTCTCTTGTCACTGACTTCCTACTGTCACGTGCCAACGGCCCCTGTACAGTACAGGCTTCCTTCATGTCTACAGTCGGTGCTAGTAGAAAGTGCTTAGTACTAAGGCGAATCAGGTCTTGGGGAACGCTTCCCCCTGTGCAGTACGACAGAGGAACTCTAGCCTCAAACTGGTTTTACTCCTCCTTAATTGGACCTGTGGCTTAGCGAGGAGGCCCCCAGACTGAAGGTTGTCCAGACTCTAAAGATGGGAGCTGTAGGTATACCAGCAGTGGGATTAGCTGGGATTACAAAATCTAGTGAAATGTTAAGGGCATGGGAATCTCTGATCTATGGGGCTAGGTATGGTCATGATCTTGTTTGAAGGAAACCTTCATCCTCATAATAGAGAGAGGCAGGTTACTCTCTGCGGGAGAGCTCCTCAGGAGGCACATCTGCTCATGTGAGTGCCTGACACAAAGCTGGGAGTTCCTAAATCATCTTCTGATGAAACTACACATTTTCTCAGTTACCAGCTAATGGCAGTACCAGAGTAAATTAAATCCAAGAATGACAAGCTTTCTAGCTGTTTCGGCTTCAAAACTGCTGCTGCTAAGCAAAACCCCAACCCAGTCTCGTGTTGAGGTGTTACACTGATCTGTGCTCCTTTTTGAGAAAAGTAGTACAAGTAATGTTTAAAAATGTGCTTTAAAGTAAAACTGTTATTGTGTGTCCATGACTATTGTCAGTAAATGTTAACGCTTCCTGCTCCTTGCTTTTCCCAGCCTATTGACTTCGAGACCAACAGGATGTTCGTACTTACTGTAGCTGCGGAAAATCAAGTGCCTTTGGCTAAGGGGATTCAGCATCCTCCTCAGTCAACAGCAACCGTGTCCATTACGGTTATTGATGTGAATGAGAGCCCATATTTTGTTCCAAACCCTAAGCTTGTACGTCAAGAAGAAGGGCTGCTTGCTGGTAGCGTGTTGACAACTTTTACTGCTCAGGACCCAGATCGTTACATGCAGCAAACCTCTCTAAGGTCTATATAAACATTTTGTAATTACTTAACAATTGGAATGCAATATCTGTGTTGGAGAATGGGTGGGGAGCAAAGACACTGCATATGAAATGACTGCATATACCATAGCACACAGCTATACCAATACCTCCTGTAGCTTTTGTGCAGCTGTTTCTAAAGGGATTTTTGGCTGTAGAGGTGACCTGGCCAGCATTCATGGATGTGTAAGCTGGCTCGTCTTCTAGTGCTAAGACCCACTACATCAAGGTAGAATGAAGTTATGCACCTGTGTTAAAGTATACGTGGCATCCCAACAAATTCAGTCAGAGCAGACACATGCTTGTGTGAACTGAGATCATTTGCAATTTAAATTAACCAGTAATTTTGACAGAGCAGCAAAACCACGTCAGATTGTTGACCAAATCTTAAGGGTTTTCTTCGCATTTATTCTCCCACAATGCAAAATGCTGTTGTTGTCCATCTGTGAACTCTTGTACTGATAGCCGTGATCATAATTTGTCTAATGTGTAAAACTATGCTAAATGAGAAAAGTGGAGAGGATAAAACATGGAAATCATAAAATACATTTTTGCATACCTCGTTTAAAACATGGTCACTGACTGCAAAGCTAAGGCACAGTGACTAGCCTTGGGCCAGTACTCGGGTTCCTAGCTTCTCCAACAGATTTTTTAGCTCTTGCGGAGGAAACTCCAAACCTCTTTCTGTCTTTCCTTTCAAAATCAAGGTTCTTACAATTTTATTTTCTCTGAATTTTGGTTAGCTGTTGCTGATATTTTGCTCATTTCTGGACATAACCATCATTGACATGATAGCATGAGGACTTAAGGATATATGCATTTTTAATGACCTAAGATAGCTTGCACTTGATTAATGTCAAAGGGCAAATTTATCACATAGAAGGATGATTTTGAAGGACACTCCTCTTTCAAATTAATATGAGAAGCATACAGTAAAACCAGGGCCTCTAAAAAATTAACTTTAAGTGATATTGGAAGCACTAGAACAATGAGAGTTAGTGCTCCTCTAACACTCTTTAACCATTGTTACCTCTCTCCTGCTCTCAGCACTCTAATAAAACAAAAGTTAGTATGAACAGTTCTGTAGGTATCGAATCAGCAAGTGGGATCCTTAATGAAATATTTTAATTGAGTCTGAATATGAATGGTGTATAGTTTATGGTAATTGTATCATTTACTCCAGTTACATGATAGTTTGCATGGCAGGGCACTTTAAGAATCTAAATGTGGGACTGTTTGTAATGCATGTTTTCAAGAATTTTAACAACAAGGCTTAATAAATGGAAATTTGTGAAATATTCTCTCCAAATTCCAAAAATGTGTTCAGAATACAAATTAAAATCCTAATATTGTCTTTGTTGTCAATATTTATGTTGGCAGAAAAAGTAACACTTCTTGTGATCAAATACACAGGTACTCAAAACTTTCAGATCCTGCAAACTGGCTGAAAATTGACCCTGTTAATGGACAAATTACTACTACAGCTGTTCTGGACAGAGAGTCAATATACGTGCAAAACAATATGTATAATGCAACATTTCTTGCTTCTGATAATGGTATGTATCAACATCGTATATGTTTTCAAAAAGCTTTCTTCTGTGCAGTGGAATGGCATTCAATTTTAGGAGGGCAGAGAACAAGATATGCTTGGAATACATCCAGTCTGAAGTCTGTATTACTATCAGTATATTTCCCAGCTACTTGGGAAGTGGGCTGAAAAATAATTCTATGAGTTTGGAGAAAGGCACTGGCTTGGGTACGTTAATTAGTCGAGTTTACAGAAAACGGAAAAAACCTGCACAGGAGTAGAGTAGGCTGAGTGAATGCATGGCATGAGTGCACATTATGGGGAGTAATGTGTTGAGGGAGGGGTATTGTATTTTTCCACATTCAGGCTACAGCAGTGCAGAGGGAAAAGTGTCTTTTCATTGTCGGTGTGTTAATGACAATTAACAAGTCTTTGCTCAGAAACGAGTCCTTCGGGTTCGGCTGGGGTACTGTGCTGTTCATAGCTGATACCAGAAAGATGGACAGGTGCAGTTAGGACTGTTCTTGCATTAGAGGGGAAAACTGAAACACTGGGGCTGTTTACTTTGGAGAGAAGACAAATGGTAAAATTTTGCAAACTGGTAACAGTATCACAAAGCTAGATCAACTACTTCTATCCTTCTGGCTCTGTTCTGGAGAACAAAATTAAATAGAACTGGAAGATTAGGGCGGGAGGTGGGGAGAATGACGACCATTGCTAATTATACTGAGAAATTCAGTGCCACATGTTCACATAAATGTGTGACTTTTAGCAAGGTTTACGGAAGCATCACACATTCGATATGGATAGCAAGAATGTCTAGAAGTAGTGTGCTGAAAGTCAGGCAGTCTTAGAAAGAATTTAAATAGCATACTTGTAGTAAAGGGTGATCATAAGTCTTCAAAGTTATGAAATAATTTCTCCAGAG
The DNA here is from genome assembly GCF_000687185.1 of Egretta garzetta. Lineage (NCBI taxonomy): Eukaryota > Metazoa > Chordata > Aves > Pelecaniformes > Ardeidae > Egretta > Egretta garzetta. The sequence continues at coordinate 3,992,850 of NW_009270000.1, read as the reverse complement.
GAGAAACTATCCCAATTTTGCACCTTTTTCTCTAAAGCATCTGAAGCAACTGTCTGGAGAGGAACTGGCTGTCTAGTCAGTAAAGTAGTTGAGTCCCTCATCTGTGGATCTGCAGTTATTTGCTGATTTTTGCTAATTAGGACTTTTATTCTGAGGACAGACTACGTAAGAAATTGTGTGTTAGCAGGAGCAGTGACAATGTTAGATTGACTTGGTAAAGACAGAATCCCAAAATGGAGGTGAACGCATGTACATGGTACTTGAAAAGTGTTGGTATAGCTTCAGTTAAGTAACTTCCCAATTGGAAACGGGCTCAATATCATTTTCTTTTCTTGAAGGAATTCCCCCGATGAGCGGAACTGGCACACTTCAGATATACCTGCTGGACATCAATGATAATGCCCCCCAAGTGAATCCGAAAGAAGCCACAACTTGTGAAACACTGCAGCCTAACGCTATTAACATCACTGCCGTAGACCCTGACATAGATCCAAATGCAGGCCCGTTTGCCTTTGAGCTGCCTGACACACCTGCTAGTATTAAGAGGAATTGGACTATTGTTCGAATTAGTGGTAATTAATGTTATAGAACTCTTTAATAATTTAAAAAAAAACTATTGCATATGCTTTCCTGTATTTTACTTTGGTGTTACTTCACAATGTGCATGAATTTGGTTAATATGTCTAAGAAAGCACCTTAGTGTAAGTTCCCCAAAGAAGAAGAAATTTTAAGAAAGAAAAGATGTTCACAGTATTAGAGAAGTCTGTTATCCTGAGTGTCATGTAGTGGGTTGAACAAAAAGTTAATGCAGATCTCAAAGATGACCCATTTTTACCAATACTGTTTTAAACCCACATAAGCAGTACATTACTTTTTAACAAGTGCCTTATTCTCACACACAGGTGATCACGCCCAGCTCTCTTTAAGGATCAGGTTCTTGGAAGCTGGTATTTACGATGTGCCCATAGTAATTACAGATTCTGGAAATCCCCATGCCTCTAGCACTTCCGTGCTGAAAGTGAAAGTTTGCCAATGTGACATAAATGGAGACTGCACTGACGTTGACCGGATCGTTGGCGCAGGGCTGGGCACGGGTGCCATCATTGCAATTCTGCTTTGTATCATCATCTTGCTCAGTGAGTAGATAGATCTATTAATCCTAACTCTTCTGTTTTGCAAGTACCATCTTACGTTTTAGTCCCATGTACCTTGACAAAGACGGGGGAGAGATTAAAGACTCCAATCCAAGAATTATTGCTGCTTAGTCTAATGTCATGGACAAGTATGAAAACGTTTTGATGGAAAAGGATTAGGAGTCTGTGACAGATCATAACTAGCACTTCCACTTTGTGGAAGAGGTTTCCCATCTATGCCCATGGGCATTTGTTATGTTAGGTCAGTGAGTGACCAGGTTGAAGATGTGATTAGCCCCCAGACATCTAGTCTCTGCTGTGCTGCTGGTACTGTGTGATTTGATGCCACCCACAGCGGGTAACAGTGCCTGTAAGGAGTGCTCTGGTGTTACTACTATTGTGCTTCAGATTAATGTAAGTAGGCTATTTGATGATTTTGGAAAGTAATACATCACAGCCCTTCATATAAGGCCCAACAAGCAGGCAGCGATGCAAGAACAGAGATGTGTATGTGTGTTTAAGTATTACATAAAGCTGTACTAGTATTTTATTTTAGTGTCAAGTGCATTCAATAAGGGAAATGACTAAACATCATGACTAAGTGTCTGTCCAGTGTAGTAAATTAGATGCTAGCTCTCCTACACATTATGGTTAACTGATTTCTGATTGTGGTGCAACACAAATAAGGGATGAATCTGTTCAGAGTATACTGTGCACCAGTCCAGAACATACAAAATTATGGAAAGGGGTAATTTAAGAAAAAAATAATATAAAAAGTATTTGAGCCTGGCTAAACGCATGGCTGTAAAGAAGCACAGTACAATTATTTTCTTTATACAACATACTCTTAAAATGTAAGGTATTGAATTAATAGAGCCTTGTTGAAACTATCAAATCCTTCAAGATATTCTTCATTTATTGATATTCTAGATACATTGGAATTTCTTTCCATGAAGATGGTTGTAATTGGAAACATGCCTATTACCTTAGAAATTAATTTACTCAGATTTATTCTGTTTCTCATTTGGTTTTCTTTTACAAGCTTTAGTTTGTAAGCAAACAGTGTAATTTGAAATTGTTGAGATTAAAGATTAAAAATATGTCGCTCTAAATGCCACTGCGTTTTCGTCAACCTTGATTCCTCTTCTAAACATAAATCTAAACTTAGGCAACGGTGTGGTCTGTTCTTGTGGACTGCTGTATGCCAAAATGGCCTAAGCTTGGTGATGTTCAAACATCAGGATTACTTAAACTGTATAAATTGCTATACGTTCTTGGGACATAGCAGAAAAAAAATTTAAATTTGACAGTCATTTAGAACTCTTTCCACTACTGGAGAGATTCCCTTTTGAATGCAGTTCTTTATGAAGCTTGGTGTTTCTTACTTCTTTTCATGACAAGTTTATTTTGCAGACTTGGAATGGATTCGTGACTTACAACCTTGAATACGTAATTGATTTCCAAATCAAATTGCCAATAGTAGCCTGATTTTAAACATCTCTTGCTTAAGCTGCCTTCTATGAAATTTTTTATTTGAAAAAAACTCATCCAGAACAGTCAAAGCCAACTTCCTTGGCTTTTTTCTTTTTCTTTCGAATTTTTGGGGGGGTTGGGTTTTGTTTGTTGTGTTGGGTTTTTAAATCTTGGTATTAAATTTGTACAGTTTTCCATGGCTGCAGTTCAGAATCAAGATGAGGTTTTTTGTCTCCCCTTTTTGCAATGTAGTTTTAGTTTTAATGTTCGTGGTATGGATGAAACGCCGTGATAAAGAGCGTCAGGCAAAGCAGCTCTTGATTGATCCAGAAGATGATGTGAGAGACAACATTCTGAAATACGATGAAGAAGGTGGTGGAGAAGAAGATCAGGTGAGGAAAGATTAATGATTTTTACACTTCACTCTGTACTTTATCCATTTTGTTTCCATTGACACATTATGATAGGTAGCTAATTTTTGCATTAAATACTGAAGGCAATAAGTAGTGGTTTAAAAACCTGAAATAAAGCCTTGCTTTCTCATGTTGTTTTTTGCAGCTCCAGAAATACTGATTGCTTGCCTTTTTTAGATGAGATGTAAAACCAGTATCTTGTCCACTTACAGCCTTCTAACCATATTCCAACTAAAGCTGTTATATTTAAAGGAAAATTAACATCCACTCTCATTGCAGTCTGTAAACATTCTTCACTCCTTGTCTGAGATCCTCTTGTACAGAACTACCAGTGCAGAGTGCCTAATATAGGTCTATTCCAAATATGACCCTTTTTTAGCAGTGGGTGAATGCCTTTCTAGATATACAGTAATGTTGGCTATTGACAGATTGGCCACTACTGGGATTTCAGCTTGGAAAGTATTTATGTTTCAAGTAGCTGTCAGGGCACATCTGTGTTTATTCAAATACCTTTCCAGGCAGGTGCCATATGCATTTACTCTCACGTCACCTCTGGTTGAACCACTGCTGATATATCAGAGGACTAGGAGTGATGCGTACATGCCAAGAATAGCTTTTTCTCTCTCTGTCTCCAAGTTAGTGAATTTCCAAGCAGAGTGATTTTCTTCCTTCAGAGGACATTTATTAAGTGCTTTATGAATATGACAAACAATGGATTTATGCACGTTATTAGTGGTAAAAGTAAGTGTATTAATTATGAAGGGAACAGTGCCTATAATAGAGCCTAAGAAATTTTCCGGTAAAAAGCCTTGAAAAATAAAGTGTAATTCTTCCACACATCCCCCATCACAGTCATCCAGCGCTTGAGTTATCTGAAAAAGTGTCTCCCTTCACTGCTACAGACCTTTATAGCTTCCCTTTGGTTGGTTGGTTGTCTGAAATTTGTGTTCCCCTGAGTAATTTCCCTGCTTCCTGCATTTCCTCAAGTACTGTTCCTACTTCCCGGCTTTTCTGCGTAACTTTCTTTTTAAGCAATTTGCAAAGGAAACTTCAGTTTATGCAGTTTTACTAAAGAAATTGAAGACAACCCTTTGAGTCTGTGTATGTATTACAGTTGTTTGTACACAGATAGTTGGAGTACAAGAACCGCATCCTGTTTGTGAATCTGTTATTGCACAGAAGAGTTACAAGCTTAAAAAACATCAAGAAAACTCAGTCCTGTGAGAACTAATTTTCCAGTTCACATATCCCCAGCTCTTGTTCACCCACAAATCTCTGGAGGATCTGTTCAGCAATTTTCATGTGGTTTTGATTTTTAATTATTGCCCACACAGCCCTCAGGACAGAGTCAGTAAGGTTCTCAGAGCATATGTTGTTCATTCGGAAGTCATAGGTGATGCTAGAGTAGTGCTGGGAGAGGTGGTGCTGCAGATCAGAAACCTTAAGCATTGTTGTAACAGGATACGATGAGAGTAAAGTACTTAATAGTTTAGAAATGGTGCTGAAGTCTCTCCTCGGTCCATCTTGTACTGTGCTCCTCTCCAGTGAAAGCGCTGTCGTTGTGAGAGGTATAGCCAGGGTAGTGCGGCAGGAGGTAACGTTGTGTGAACGCTGTAGAGATGAGCAGGATGTAAACCATCCATAGATGCAGCCTTTCACCAGCAGTGAATGACCGTAGTGCACGCAATGAAAGGAAAAACTGTCAGTGGGTGGAGTAGCAGTAGAGTGGCAAAAAATGTGAAATTAGGATCATTTCCTCTCACAGTGAGCAGAGAAAGCACCTAGGCACAGAGAGGTTTAAGGGCTTTATAGAATATTGAATTATTTTTAGCCACAAAATGCCTGCTTGCTTTCTTAAGACAAATTTTAAGGCCACTGTTGCAAATTAATTATCTTAGCTGCCAGCCACATAGTGCAGGTCCCTTTCATGATCCATTGAGCAGTAGACCTTAGTATCTGAGGGTCTAAAAGGTCTTGATACACTCCAAACGTAACAAACATTGCAGGAAAAGAAAATAAAAGCTCATACAAAGTATAGCAAGCTTTTATAACCACTTTTGGAGCAAGAGTTTTAGACCACTGTGTAGGCAAAAAAGGGGTAGGTTCTCCCACAGCTCCCAAGTGAGGAATTTGTGCCTGTCTGGAATGGCTGACAAGAGAACACAAAATTTTCATGTAGGCACTTAATTTTCTGTCTGCAATGGATGATGGGAATAAGTACTGTCTTGCTTTTCAGGGAGATTATTTTACTTTATTTTAGTTTGACATTTTGTAAAATCTAATTTCTGCCTGTGCTTAACTAAATTATAATAGTTTCTAGGTTCATTTGTTCTTGGTTCCCTCCTTGCCCCGTTTACCTCCTGTGCCCAGGGGAAAGAGGGAGGATTGTATTTGGTCAGATTTTATTTGGTTTTGCACGCATTTTATGTGAGATTTAAGAACTTGGAATGCTAAGCTTTTGAAATGTCCCAACAAGTTCCCTACAAGTAGTAATCTCATTTTTGCAAACCGTGGCTTAGCAAAGTACTGTACAAGCAAAGCTGTGTGCAGAACATCGTAGGCAAAAAGCATTGGCCATAAAAATCTGCATTTTTGTCGAAGTTAAAGTAAGAGTTAAAGTGTCAAAGCGTTCTAAAAAAGCATGAGACTGCCATCAAAAATCTATTTTCAGAATGAGGCCTCATAGGGTAAAACTGCCACTGTTCTATTAAAATCAAGAAAAATTATTTCATGTCAACCTTGCATCCACAAGTCATCAGCAAATGACAGAGGAAAATGCTCTGCGTCAATACTAACTTTTTATGGTGCGCTCTCCCCAAAACCATCAGGATTGATTGAACAAGCAGCTTCAGTAGAAGGCAGTGCACAAGGTGACTCAGAAACACAGAACCGTACAACCCAGGGTGCATCTCATGCAGCAAAATAGAAGGGACTGCTCAAAGATTCATGTGAACCTCAGTGAACAGGATTTTAAAAGCTTCAGATATTTTCGTAATCTGTACCTTTTAAAATTACTTACTTCTATTTATAGCAAACAAATTACTTAGACCTTTTTAAAATCACCTGCTTTTCTGGATGAATACTTAAAGATTTACCCTGGGTGGCCTCATATTTTGCTTGTTTATCCCAGATGTTCAGGTGACTTGAAGATGTGGCTGGTAGGGCTTGAAGATAAGTGATGGGACTCTGCATCCTGAACCAAACTACTTTTAGACTTGTGTTTTTGCTCTTGGAGTAATTTATCTATTTAAGAGGGTTTATTTATTTATTTGGAAGCTATGCAGTTGGGTTTCTTTCCTGTCACGGCAGACCGAGAAACTCCTAAAGCATGCTCACCGTGTTCCTTTTCGAACTCTTTGTACATGCTATCAGAGTAATTTCTCCTGCAACAAATCTGATGAGTCCAAATTCCAGGTTACTTCCTCTGAGTCATAGCAACTGTCAACAGCAAGGTGGGATTCTGGCTTTGTTTTCTTTTTTTTTTTTCCCCCCTCCTGTGCTAGCATTTCCAAGGAATTATGATTTATCCCAGATGTTCAGGTGACTTGAAGATGTGGCTGGTAGGGCTTGAAGATAAGTGATGGGACTCTGCATCCTGAACCAAACTACTTTTAGACTTGTGTTTTTGCTCTTGGAGTAATTTATCTATTTAAGAGGGTTTATTTATTTATTTGGAAGCTATGCAGTTGGGTTTCTTTCCTGTCACGGCAGACCGAGAAACTCCTAAAGCATGCTCACCGTGTTCCTTTCGAACTCTTTGTACATGCTATCAGAGTAATTTCTCCTGCAACAAATGTGATGAGTTCCAAATTCCAGCTACTTCCTCTGAGTCATAGCAACTGTCAACAGCAAGGTGGGATTCTGGCTTTGTTTTCTTTTTTTTTTTTCCCCCCTCCTGTGCTAGCATTTCCAAGGAATTATGATGTAAAGTCTGTCATAAGAGAGCAGTTTATTCCTTCATGAAGGTGTCCTGTTAATCCCATCTGAAGCCATCTCGGCCTGCTTTGTTCACTCTGACAGACTGAATGCTTACAAAGAAAATTGAGGTTCTTGAATGATTCATAGTTTTACTCCAGCCCAGCATACAGGGTTGTGTGATCTCCACAGCAGTTGAGAAAAATGCTTTTAATTCCCTAAGCCAGAAAAGCTCTTGAGTTGTGGCTCGCAAATGAAGTCAGACTGCTCCCCACTGAAGAGCATTGTCAACACCAGCAATGTTCTGGACTTTTTTCGCCTAAACTTCTGTTTCTTGTGACATGTGGGCTGAAAAACTGGCTCTGAAAGCTGTACAGTACTCCTGTCATTCCAGGTAGAAACATTTTTTTTCCTGATATTGGGAAAAATCACTGTACTACCAGCAGTTGAGGACATGGGAGGAAGGAGAGGAGGCAGAGGTATTCTGGATTCTGTGATTCCTCTCAGGATTTCGATTAATATTTTCTAGTTTTAACAATTTGGCTACCTGGCTTACAGGTAGGCTTTGAGTCAGCATCTATTCCACAGAAGTCAGTGGGACTGGTTTGGGGGGAGTGGGGGAAGTGGTGTGGGTTTTTGTTGTTTTGCTTTGGGTTTTGGTTTGTGTAGTGTTTTGGGGTTTTTTTTAATTGCATCTGAACCTTTAACACAGCAATTGGGGTGGGAGACACTACAGTTGCTGTATTCTGAAATAGATATGCCTAGTTCAGGTACAAATCATGAAGCTGGTAGTGACTGTCTCGGTTATTAATGGACCACACGACCTAGAGCTTGTAGTTGTTTAGCAAATGGGAGGTGTGAGATACAAATGACGAATGTTGTCCCCCGACACGATGTGCTCTCAACTTGTAACACTATTGTCAGTTCTTAAATACCAAAACCTCATGTTGGCTGAGTGTTAAAGCACTTAGCACATGTCTGCAGCATAGTTCACGCACGTAGCAGATCACAACCCATAAGCATCACTAACTCGTTTTCATCTCAGGCCATTCGTGTGATTTACATCAAGGCAGTGGGTGCTCGACTGGGATATGTGCAGCATATGTCGTAGCTGATAACTCTGATACATTTTTTTCCATTTAATTGCTTTTATATACATCTCATTGCACAAGAAGATCCTCTCATCTCCTTGGAGCCCATTTCTATAGTGTTTTCTGAATTTTAGTACTACTTGCTCATGCAGGTGGTCCTGTTAAAGGACGTTGCCCGAGCAGGTGGGTGGTATGATTTGAAAGTATCACAGATCAGCTGTGTTGAACCTATGTTTTAATCTAGCCCTCAGATCTCTTCAGCACAAGAGTTTCCAATGCAATGATTTTACTACTGCGTTTGAAGTAGTTTTCTTCCTAAGGATTCTGCATGTTCCTTACTATATCACCTTTTCTTACAAGTCTCTTCAGACATTAGTCAATAGCTTACTTTTGGTCGTGTTTTATTACATGTTTATATAGAGAAAGAAAATAGCAGCATTTACTTTAAAAGTGATAATAGCATTAAAAATAAAAACATGATGGGTTATTTTTATGTGTGCAGGATCTAAATTCTAAACAGAAACTGCTCCTTTATAGAAAGGGTAGCTGTGTTCCAGCAATGGTGTGTCATTGATAAAAACAAATTGAGTAATCCCTTGGATTTTTTTTTGTGTGTGTTTTTTTTTTTTTTTTTTCTTATTGTCATACCATTCTGTATGCCTGCATCTTAAGATTCCATTGGTCTTCTGTGCTGGATCTTGTAACCTCTGTTGTAAACATCACAAGGGTCCTTACCTACTGAACTTTATAAATCCATTTGATTATATTTTATTTTCACCACTCTGAGTGTTATTCAGATCATTTACTCTCACTTTCTAACCTTTATTTTGCATTGCATTAAGGTTGGAACGTATTTTATGTTTAGAAATTTTAATGATAATGAATGAAATAACTGTTGCTAAGATATCCCTAGGAATATACTATGTTATAATTAGAAGGTACTTATTTTGGGGATTGTGTTTGCTTACTAAGACATTAACTTCATTTTTTTGAATGAGTGACTCATGCAATGCTCCTGTGGAATTGCTGTCTTTCCTTGGTGAATCTTTATCTCATCATACAAAAAGTAATGTTTCCGTAATTCCATTACAAAATTGCTTTGTGTTTTATTTTATCCTATCTAGAACCTACGCCTGTTACTGTGTTTTATCTGCAGCTGGAGTTTAACTTTCACCTTTTATTATTCAAAAAGATAAGCTAGCTTCTTCGTTATCTTAAAAATTATTAACTTGTAATACTCCAGATGCATCTATAATAAAAACACATGGGAAAAGCAATATGGCAGAAAGTAATCAAAAAGTGAGCGGCAAATAAAGAGCAAGTGTTAGCACAGGCATTTTAACTAGCCTCCCACCTGCAGCCTATATCTAGTCAGTCCTCTGCTTTGCTTTTTTTGGAGTCCCATTATTTCAGCAGATGCAAGATTTAGGGCGGGTTGGAGCGTTTTGCAGAACTCTGGCAATATTTTACGTGTAAATTTCTCATAGTTTTTTAGGGTGATGTTTGGTGGGTTTGGGGGTAGAATGGTAAGATATAGCAGGATTGGTTTTTACTTCCTTTTTCTTTGTTTTTAAAAGACCTTGGCATATGGGAACATTCAGCCGTGCAAAATATTTCTTTCCTTGCTTCCTCATCCCATTTCTGTATTTGAGTAGACAGTAGTTGTCTTTGGAACACAAAGGCAAAGCAGAACATATGTTTTATCCATAGGTACGTCAAGTCATAGTTTGCTCTCTTCTCTTAAGCCAACAATAAAATCAGGTTTACGCTAAGGCACTGTCCTGTAAAGGGGGGGGTGAAGCTCTGTCAATGTTGCTTTACATGCACTTAGACCACTGCAGCTGATTTTGTTCAGTGAATGATGCTTACAGCTCTCACTGTTAAATTAAGTAGTCTGGTGTCGTGGTTTAGCCCCAGCCGGCAACTCAGCCCCACACAGCTGCTCGCTCACTCCCCCAAGTGGGGCTGAGTGGGCATCTCATGAGTCTGTTTAAGGGAACTTCAGATAAAGGCAGTTTAATAGGGAGAGCAAAAGCTGTGTGCGTGCAAGCAAAGCAAAGCAAGGCATTCATTCACTGCTTCCCATGGGCAGGCAGGCAGGTGCTCAGCCACCCCCAGGAAAGCAGGGCTCCATCACGCGTAACGGTGACTTGGGGAGACAAACACCATCACTCTGAATGTCCCCGCCTTCCTTCTTCTCCCCCCAGCTTTACGTGCTGAGCATGACGTCCTATGGTCTGGAATAGCCCTTTGGCCAGTTGGGGTCAGCTGTCCCGGCTGTGCCCCCTCCCAGCTTCTTGTGCACCCGGCAGAGCAGGGGAAGCTGAAAAAGTCCTTGACTGGTGTAAGCCCTGCTCAGCAACAACTAAACCATCAGTGTGTTACCAACAGTCTTCTAGTACTAAATCCAAAACACAGCACTATGCCAGCTACTGGGAAGAAAATTAACTCTGTCCCAGCCAAAACCAGGACATCTGGTGACAAATTACTTCTTGAATGGGGATAGATCTGAACGTTTCTTGTTTCTTTGCAAAGGCTGCATCCTTTGAAAATGAGAAACAGGAGTAGTGTTTTTGTTAAATTAGTAGTACGTCCAGGTCTGTATTCATGCGTAGCTAAAACTTTAGTCCTGTACAAGGTAAAAAACCCCAAGTCATGCCTAAAAGTGTATAACACAGTCTAATGAATGGCCAGGAAATAAACGGAGAGCTCTGAGATAACAAAGAAGCCAGATTCATAAATCATTAATGAGTATGTCAGTCAGGTTGCATGTACTAGGTTGTATCACTGTTAGTGTTAGAGAAAACTTCTTAGTACTGGAAAGCTCAATTTAGATGTAATATATTCCAGTATTTTCAGAGTTTTCCTATCTGGAAAAAAGTCAGTCCCGCCTATGCACAGCAGTTTATAGTTTTAGTAAGTTGTGGTTTGATTCTGTTGTTTGCAGTTCTGCTTTATAATGTTCCAGTATGCATTCATATAAAGCAGGTCCGGTTACGGTAAAATTTCTTACTTTAAGTTTTTGCCAAGAATTTAAATAAATCTTCTAAAATACAAACACAACCAGAACAGCTAATTCAAGGAGGCAAAAAGTTAGTTTTTTAGAACTAGAAGCTTCTGAGAAACTCTATTTCCTGGCCTATCCCCTCATTTTTTTTTTTTTTTCAGGCGTTGTAAAATCTGGTAACTGTCATTTGGAAATCAAGGTACTTTTAAAAAATCTCTCCTACTGCCGTTAACTGATGACTGCTGTATGAGGGATTATTACTCAAGTGCTGTTAAATGAATAGCTGCCTTGCACAAGAGGAAGTTGTTTAAGGGAAGAGATTTTGAAGGCTGCATTATCCTGTTTTCTCTGTAAATCAGTGGTTACTGGGGAATATAAAATAGCCTTTTCTTCTACTCTGGATGTTTCTTCTATTCAAGTTGAGATACTTGGACTGTGCTTTGAACTACTGCATAGGATGTTCTTTAAGAAGTGCTTTTTGGGGTTTTGGACCCTCTGCCTACACATCTGGTAAGGCGGTTAATTTGTAGGTCTTGGCTAGCTGGTTTTGACATTTAGCACTGTCTCACTGGGATCTCGCATTTCAGGAATGTGAGGTGGGAGCTAGTAATGGTGTAAGTCTGCTTAAAGCTGTCTAGAACTAAGTGAATAGCTAATAAGGTCAATGTTTGTAATCAGCTTGGAGGGGAGGGAATAGATGGGGGTTTTTTGAGATCGTTTAATTTTACAAGATGCAACTTCTGATTAAATGCTCTTTTAGTACATCGTGAATTTATTTTCGTTCTTAAAACAAAAACAAATCAAAACCAGACGTTTTTCTGCTTCAATACAGATGTCAGGGTTTTCTTCAGGAAGAGCACATAGTGATGCCAGAGATGCTAATCAAAGAGACAGAAGTGCTGGTGGTTACATTAAGAAAGTTACAGTGATAAAGCATTAAGGTTGTCATCTCTTTAACCACCAGTAGCTAAAAGGTAGCTGTATTGTCTCATCCAGTGATATCAGATCCCTTTATAAACAAGGGGAAAGACAAAGGATCGTTGAGCTTGCTTCACTTAGATCCCTGTTGTAGAACGGGAGGTTTCTGTTTCCATGTTGACTGTAGACTTGGACAATCAGGCTAGTCAAAATTTCTAGTTTCTAAAGGCCTGAGTTTTTGTGAGATGCAAAATGGGAGCAAACTAATATGTTTTAGCAACCTTCCAACAGAGAAAAACTAATACTAGATTCTCCCTTCCATCAACAATCTAAGCTTGTCCAGAAGTTCGAGAAGAAAAACTCAGACAAACCCTTTGGATTTGGGTAAATCCAGACTGAAGGAAAGGAAAGAGGTATTTGTTCTAAAATTGCTGGAGTTAGGGCTAAACAGCATAAATAAGTAAATAAATACCTCTTTCAAAAATGGGTAGCCATGTGAATTAGATCCTCACAACCTTTGCTCAAGTATGTTTCCAATGGAAGAGCTAGTCTTGTTCCTCATTAGTCCCTCAGCAGATTGTAATTATGAACAGGTTATATGGAAAAAGACTGGAGCAAAGACAAAACATTGTTGACTTGTGATGCTGAAATGAAGAGTAAAAATTATGACTCAGAATGTTGTTCAAAGCTGGCTGTCCCAACCTACCCCAGCATGTCTTGTTCTCTCTCTTATGTGCCACAGTTTTCCATTTAGCTGTCACTTCTGCAGTTAACTATCTTAACAAACTCTGCTTGAGACTAACCTTAAACGTCTGTTCAGGAGCTTTAGGTAATACATAAAAAGTTTTCCCATTTCTCTAGCTGTGAATGAAACATTGAGTGAAGAGATGGAATTTCAGCAGCCCTAAACAGCTTATGCCCTGGCTCTTTAAAACATTTTTCCTTCTTCTACTTGGCAATAATTGAGTAGAGTTGACTTTAGACAGAATGTTGAAACAGCTGGAGGTGTTACGTGATGCTGTGTTTGTATGGCACTAAGCTGGTTTGGGGAGATGGTGAGTGACTTGCCATACCTGACATGTACAGTTAGTATTGATTTTAACGATACAAGAGATTTGACAGTGTGGCAATAAGCACAGTGGATCTTCTTTTCCTGTCCAGACACTAATAGACCTGCAAAATCAATTTCCTCTCATAGAAGGCTAGAGGCCAGTGTCATAAATTACCCTAGAAAAGAAAACCAGAGTGGGAGTCCATGCAAGGACACATTCTGCACTGCTGTTCCCTTGCGGATGGCAGTCTTCACTGTCGTCTTAGCTATAGAGCCTGGAGATGCCTCAAACTATACATACACACAAGAGGATGGCCTTAGATACAAATATACTAGGCTGAATGACTTGATTCATACTGCATTTCTCTATGACCACTAATTAGAAAAAGAACTGTATGCTTATGTCAATGTGTGGGGAAAAAAAGATTTTATATAACTGAAATGACCAGAGAGGCTTTCCTGGTTTTAATAAATTGTTATCTAACCATACCTGTTTGAATTCCTCCATAATGGAATGCTTAGTATAAAAAACCCAGTATTTTTCATTTCTCCCTGTTGGTGTTTTCCACTGTTATCTTTTGGGTGGGTATGAAAAGCACTTTTGTGTTACATATTTAGAAATTCTAAAAAGTACATTCTTCGCTGTTTGATAGGATTTTCTGATAGCATGTCTCTAAACTACTTCGATTTATTTTATGTAATAAAAAGGGAAAGGATAAAAAGTTCTGTTCTGTTTACTTTTCTCGAATTCATACCGCCTCATGGAGATCACTTATATTATTCTGTTTGGTACATGAAGAACCCAAGGGCAGAAGTTACAGCTCTGCCCCAAGGAACTTGTAATCTAATTAAAGCATATGAAACTGCATTCTCAGATCTCAGTGGAGCTGTTCCACCTTTTTTGACTATATATTTGTGTGCAGTCAGCTGAGGACCCGAGTAACAAACTGGAAGGTGTAGTGGATTTGATAGTCAGTTACAATTCTCCCAACAAACAATCTTCACTACTGTCAACAGACCTCTCCTCCTCTTGAAAAGTCTGGTTTGGAGTCACAGTAGATCATGCTCTCAAAAAGAACCTGCATCCTGTGAGGTGACAGCAGAAGTAAATGCTTGCATTCCTTCCTTTAGGAGCCAGTAAGGAACCAATGAAAATGTAATTGTCTGCACAGATAACTTCCAGCAAGTTGAGATTTTTACCAGAACACCACTGTTGAAAAATAGAGACTGATGATAAAGGAGCTTATTTAGGATGCTCCTCAACTGCTTGGATTATTTGTGGGGCAGGGTATCTGGCATACCGTAGAGTTGGCATGAGCCCCAGTCTACTGGTAGTTTGCGAATGGCTTTACTTTAAGCCTTTAAGCCCAGTTCTTTGTTCTGCATTTTTTACCAGTGCCTTGTGCAAAGGCATCCTAGAGCATGACTACCTTCTAGACGTGACAGCAGTGAGGTGAATGACAATGCTGAAATGCCTCACACTCTGCAAATAGTATTCAGGCATATCTATCTTAAATGCATAAACATTCATCTAATTAAAATTTTTATATACATACATACTGCTTATTGGAATTCATAGTGGTATGCTAGCTTCGTCAGTCTGCCAGAGTTTGAAACTGCGGCATCAAGTACTTAATGAACAGATCCACAAGTAATCTCTAGAAAGTGCTTAGAATTAAGGCCAAATCTAAGGAGCTTTGTACTACTTATGACATTTTTTTTTCCCCCTTTGGCTTTCATATTATGGAAGCCACATGAAATCAGCAAGGAGTCTTAAATTCATTCTTTGAAGGTATTATAAAACACTGCAGAGCAGTGCACTTGCCTCTTTCTCAGAATGAGAATGTCTGGCATTTATTTGCTTAGAAAAATAAGAGTTGGATTTGGCATCTTTGCTCTATGCAGTAAATCATCATTACTAGGCAAAGTGTTTAGTCTGTTAATACTACTACTCAAATCCTTGCTTCTCAATGGAAAACTTATGAGAAGCTCTACAAATCTGATGGAATAGAATCAAACCAGTAGATTCAGGGAGTAGAAATCAAGTAACATCCTGTTGGTATGCCAATAACAATCTTATTGACTTATTCTCAGTAAGCATTACAATCCTGAAAATAGGACTTCTGGTGAAATACTTTTTCTCTTTTTTCCTCCTATTGTTTCCCCCTGACAGATACTGTTTGAAATTCTCCTAACGTACTGTCTTTGTTTCACATTTTTCAGGATTATGACTTGAGCCAGCTCCAGCAGCCTGACACCGTGGAACCAGATGCCATCAAACCTGTTGGAATCAGACGTCTTGATGAAAGGCCACTCCATGCAGAACCTCAATATCCAGTCAGATCAGCTGCTCCTCATCCTGGGGACATTGGGGACTTCATTAATGAGGTAAAGGAGAGAAAAAGTGTTTCCTCCTAAGATCCAATAAGCTTTTATACTTTGTTTATTGTACTCTGCATGAGTAGCTGTTATGTTTGAACATAATAACTTTTTAAAACTTACTTAGACGATTAAAATTGTCTTGCTAGATAGAAGTAAATATGTTCTTTTAAAGTGCAGACAAATTTAATTAACTCATTCAAACAGAAAGGGAAGCTATATCAATTAACTTCTTTACGTTTGTATTAATTACATTCATAATACCTTATCAGCTGCAACCACAGTATCTCCAAGCAGGATTATTCTATGGGTTCCAAGTAATAAATAGACTAACAAAATTATAGTTTAGCCTAAATTCATTTATTAATTCACAGTAATTTAATAATGGAAGAAGTTCATTTTCATTTTCCTCATACATTACCCTTTGAATCCAGATAATAGTGGAAATTCAGTACCTTCAGTAAGACCAAAAGAATTCCATCAAATACGATTAGCGAGCAGGGCAGCTAAATTAAATGTTATGTAAGTGCTTTTAATACTTGTCTTGTCATAGAGCTTTAAAAGTCTTTGCATTATCTTTGATTCAGTCTAATAAAGGTAAACGTAAGTAACATTCAGAACGTACCAGATTACTCGCAATTCTGAAAGAAATGCTCCTACAAATATTTGTTTTATTATTTCTGTCACTGGTCAGTCTTAAATCATTGATTTTGTGTTACTTAAGTTAGAATGTGTTTCCTGTGCTTGCTGGTTACAGGAAAATGAATACTAACCCAAAATTTACTTCAAAATAAGCTATCTTCTGTAATGAATAGTAGTAGTAATTAATTATTTTCTCTGGTTTTCTCCTATCTTCCTTGGCAACTAGAGCTGGACAAGTATTGCAGAGTATTGCAGAACTGTTTTTGCAAACGTGTTTATTCTTGTTTGCTTTAAAGAAAAGTCAGGCTAATGTACTAAAGTCTTTTGTGTTAGCAAGCTGCAGCAAATTGAGTTTGCTCCTTTTAAGGTATACAGCGATACAATTGTAAAAAAGCCTGCAGGGAGATGACTGGCAAGAAACATACAAATATTCTCATAAGACATTGTATTTTAAGAGACTCCAGGCTTGGGGAGGAGCTGTATTAGAAAGGGATGTCTCAACAAAATGGATTTTTGAATGCCTTGCACTTCTAAATATTACAATTATAATTGGCTTCTGGAAAATAATGGAGACATGGGACAGTAAAAGTTGTTGGCCATTGTTGGCCAAGGCAGAGTGCACACAAGAACTCCCTTGTGCTTCGTCGTCTTCTTCGAGACAATCAAGAATTTCCCATCCTGTTCTCACACGGCTGTGACCAGACACTGCCCACCTGGCAGGCAGTCGGGAAGAACCTGTGACCTCACGACCCCGATTTTTCTTGTCCTCAAAGCAGCTACCCACCTCTCTTACAGAGCGAAGAGAAAGAATGAGTGTGATTCTCCTGGAAAGCTAGAAAGGGGCCAGAGTTTGTCCAGCTTCCTACAGTTTTTAAATGACTTAGCAAGCTGTTCTTGCAATGCTATTTTTTCAGTAGGTTATCACTCTTGAAGATTATAGCATCAGTGTGTATGCATGGAGCTGTAGGAGCAGTTCATGCTGTCTTTAGCCCAATATGTTTATATCTCAGTGCAGACGAGCATGGAGTCATTTTCTTACTGCTGTCTATTGTATTAGATCAGTACTTCCCTTCATGCTTCCCCTTGCTATCCACCAAAAGAGAAAGCTTCTCCCAGCTATTCTTACACAGTAAAATAATGTCAATAAAGTCATTGACTCTGAAATCCAAGAAAACATGGAGATTTTCTTGTCTTCAGGTTAGCTCGGAATTTATTATATCTTCTGATTGAAAGGAACTATATGAAGTAGTTTCTGTGTTTCAAGCATTATATATTTAGCTTCTTTTTTTCATAAGGTATTTCTGTCGTAGGATTTCACAGCAATGTATCATTTTACTACAAGGCATTCCACCTAGCCCTCTCTCTAGCAGGCAGGAACCACGCAAAGGTTGTCCATGCTCTGTCTGTTTTGCCAGAAGTCTGAGCAAAATGAAGATTTTCTCCAAAACAATTTCATCTTAATTTTTGTTTTATGGTAAAATTTCCCATGGCAAATGTGATTCTAAAAAGTCTATCGGGGGGAAAAAAAATAATCCATTCTTCACAGTGGTACTCACTATTACAGTTAAATTAATTTCCAAATTATCAGCATCTAAAGCATAAATATTCAGGCTGCACAGGTTTTCAGACTCTCTTCAGAGAATTTCACCTGCAGTCCTGGCAAGATTATGCCCAAGCAAATTGGTAAGTTCCTCTCAGTTTTATTTGGTATAAATGGAATAAACATCTTGGGTAAAACCAATACCAGACATTTCTTAGGGCAGTTGATGCAGACGATGTGCTGAGCTGTGAAAACAACATAGCACGATAAGAAAGGGCAAAGTTCCTATCTCTCTGTGTCCGGCCTCAACATCATTAGGCAGAGAACTTTCTTCCACTGTAGCTACAAGACGTACTGTAACTTTTCCCGTGGGCAGCCTTGACCCAAACCGCCTGCAAAACTAGACCAGTTGCTAGCTGAGCAGGGAGAGGCTGCCTTTGAGTACCTCGGGAGGAAAATCTGCTTTACCCCATTGGTTTGAAAAGGTACAACGCTTTTGGAGATCAGTCTGGTCTTTTGGAGGGCTTGGCCCGATTCCCAGAGATGCTGATCAGCATGATCTTTTGGGATGCTGGTCCATGTGCAGGAATTAATTTAGTCTGTTGAATGCTCACCAGTACCTCAGACACACAGCCAGCATTGTTCAGATTAGCTACTGAATTACTCCAACTTTTCACAAGGAAGAACTATAGGTCATTGATTTCAGACGTTGAAGGATTTAGCTACCATCACTGAGCAAGCATGGGGTGCTTTTTTCTTCTTTTATTACAGAGCCATAAATACAAAAAGTGGAAAAGACCTAGTGGGTCATTGTGTGTGTTTCCTTTTGGCAGTACTCTGTTCCTTCTGGTATATTGCTTTATACCTGTCATCAGTTGTATTAAATCTACTTAACTCCATGAGACATAAATAAGTATGAGTATTTTGTTGAAATGACTTCTCAGTTGAAGAACAAGTTGCAAGTATGATAAAAACTTCAAATGTTTTATAACACTTATAAAGTTAAGATAACACATACAGAGCTATGAACTTTCTAAAATAAGACGGTTCCAAAGGTGCCTTATCATCAAAATATGTTTTGCAGGCATAAGCTCACTGACCTTGGGGGCTTTCTTGTTTTGTCTGTTTCAATGGGTAGATGAATCTCTAATTTAAGGAGGGAAGGGAAAAACCTCCTTTTCTTCCAGTCCAGTGTACAAACAAGTCAGTGAAATAAGTCATGTGTTATTAAGAAACCTCTGTAGATCTTGTTTTCCATTTTGAGCCTTTTAAAACATAACCTGCAGAGTATGGAGCATAATTAACACTTAGAATAGTCAGGATTTGCAGGACAGTATAAATTAGGCCTGTTTGAAGTAGCTTTGTTAATCCTGTTTTCACAAACCACCTATGCTGTCCCTAGAAATCTTAAACAAATTATATTGTGGTGGAGAGTTTGTGGCTAAGAATATATTTCTAATCAATAGAGGACATAGCCTGAGGTAAATTAAATTTAAATTACAAACTAAAGGTCTCATCCCATGAGGACATGGAGGACCCTCAATTCATTCTTAGTAAATGGTTGTCAATGCAGTGCACCTCCAAGCAGAACAGGGTCCCTCGATGTTTTCTCTTTTCTCTTGTCAAGTGGAAAACCAGTTCCAGATTTAAACAGTTTTTCATATTTCCCTGTAGGGCTCTGTTCTTCCTTTCCTTCTCATCAAAAGTCTGCTGAATCTGATTAAGTAGTAGGATTAATGGAAATACATTAGATTTTGTAATGTTTCATGTCAGTTCAAGATTTTGAGAGTTTTGCTTTCCCTTGATTTGAGACAAATCAAGAATATTACACGTGCTAAGGAAAGTATAACTTAAGGTTACCATGTTCCTTAAGTCGAGGCACTGTAGTTTCTCCTCTTCTGCCCCTTATCTCCTCCTCAGTGAAGGCTGCCACGACATAAATAAAAAAGAGGAAAAAAGTGAGATTGCTACTCAGTCTGTCCTAGGTCTCAAGCTGACCGTTGTATTGCCATGGCTCTTCTGTGGCTGCTTGTTGTGGTTTGGTGGTATAGCAAATGCAAAGAAATGTGACTTAGTTCACATCTCCTAGCAGGATCACCTGGTCCCAGGTGTGTGCCCAGCAATTCTGTTGGTGAATAAGCTTCTCTACCTAGTAAAAACTTTGGGTTTTCAGATCAGGAAACTGTAAACCAAATAACTGTAACAACTCTGCTGCTCTGAGATTCTTGAACACATCTGGGAAAAATGAGATCTCTTCAGAAGCAGCTGGCAATACCCTGGCAGCAAAAGCAGTAGAAGCAGTTCTTGGCAGCCACTTGTTGCCTTTTCAGTTGTGCCGGTACACCAGGTTGTGGTACCACCCACCGAAAGGGATGGCATAATAAGCAAAAAAGGTGGCAATGCTGAAACCAAAGGGAGCTTCCTAAGCCAATTTCACTGCCAAAGCTGACATCCAGTAACTCCAGCTTCGGACTTGCTGTAGAACCCAGTAGCAAAATGGAGCAGGCACTGGGTAAGGTCAGAGAATGTGCGTAGCAGAGGGAAAGGGAAAAAACGGTAGTATTTCTTTGTCATTTTAACATGCAACTTGCCACAGAAATACAGCAGAAAAACTTTGTTGTTTGAAGAGTTAGAGAATAAGTTCAGTCATTTTACTATGAATTTGAGGAATATTTAAGCAGAAGAGAGGTGCAAATGGCAGTGTAACTTGGGCTGTGCGGTTGAGACAATACCTCCTTAATATGGCCCTTACCTACATTCTGTGAATGAAATGGATTACACAGTAAAGCACAACCTTTGAAACAGTGAGATGCTATCTTGTAAGTCAGTAGCTCAAAACCAGTTTTCTTTTTAAATGCTATCACAATAGCAGCAGCAAAAAATCCAACTTGCCCTTTGGAAAAAAGATGGAGAGAGGCTGCCTGCCACCTTGCAATGGATGGCTGATAGGTATCAGAATTTCTGCAGTCATGTAGAAAAATGTTTTGTTCACTGATTCTTAATAAATTAGTATCCCATGGTTGGATGGCTGTTACTAGGTAGAACAGCAGGAAAATAGCATTTCTCTTCCAAGATGACTTTCTAAATGACTTCTTTCTAAATGACTTTTCCACACTGATACCTGGGATTCATACCTCAGCACTCCTTAAGCTCAAGTGGTATTTATTCTCCTTCCCTGTCACCTGTGTTCAAAAAGCACGGGTGTCCGTCACCCCAAGCGGTCTTGAGGGAAGATGTAAGCCTGGTTACTGCCTAAGAAGTAAAGTTGCATTTCTGCTTCAGCAGCAGATATTGAGAGAAAGCCTTAGAACTGTTCCCAGCTTTGAAGCTGGATAAGGGAAGTTTTCCAACACTTGCTATTGCCTTTCCGGAGTCTCAAGTCTTTTGTCCTTATTACAGCCATCAGGATGGAAAACTCCAAAGAGAAAGATAACAAGCATCACCAATTATTCTTATCAGATAATTTAAAATTGTGTTTCTAATGCAGGCTATTAATAACCTGCTTGATGTTGTTGTACTACATGAAACAATCATTTTAAGTCCAAAATGTGTTCTTGATTAGAGGTCATTAGTTTGATAAATATGCTGGGCCTTTCCACCACTGATTTGCAAAATTATTTTAGGTACATTTTGCACACTTCTGAAGGATTTTAGATAGGCGATAAAGAACCAGGATTCTCTTCTACTTTATCAGTGCCATATGCTTTAATTAGTGGGTTTAGCTATGTATGTATTTCCAGAAGAAAAATCAACATCCGTTCCCATTATGTCGCATTTAGACTAAACACAATTGAGAGTAGAACATACTTTTCTAAAACCAGAATGTGTTAAATAATTCGAAGGAGGCACACTCGATCCTTCAAATAATTGGGAGCATAATAAAGCCATTCTTTAAATAAATAAACATTAAAAATTAAAAAATAAACCCAGCACAAATAGCACTGGTTAAAATTAAGAGCGAGCAATTTAAAATCTTAGCTCAGCCTTATAGAACTCTGGAAGATACATTATGCCTTGCCAGTGGCTGCCAGAGTAGATCCTATTCAAAGTGGAAGATCTTGAAAAAGCATTGCTAATCCCATGGAAGAAACCGCGAGGCTGAAAAATCCAAAACACAAGAGGGCTTTTAACTTCGGGCTTCAGCCTTTTATATTCAGCTTGCAAATCTTACCAGGATAAGCACAGAGCAACTGTCTCATATTCTAAAATTAAACTTACTGTTTAGGTTTGGACCTGT
>NW_009270000.1:3959822-3971031 GCF_000687185.1 Egretta garzetta | reverse complement strand
TCAATTTGTTTTGGTTTTGGTTTGGGTTATTTAGCTCTAGAGAGTAGAAATTTAAAATTATTGAAGACCCGATATTCATGTGTTGATAACTTGAATGCTTTGAAATGGGGAAACAAAACTGGTTATAATCATGTATTTAGTTTTGATGTCATTGTGTGTGTTTTCTGAAGAGCAGGTGGAAACTTAATGGGTGGTTACGGCAAAGCTCATAAGGCGTAAGCCAACATACCGTATCTTTTTCTCACAGCAGCCTGCAGAGGTACATGAATTTTACAGGACTAAATATGGCTTTTGGCACATGCAGATGGACGGCAGGCCAGCAATGTCGGTGGATATGTTACTGGCCATGTGAGATGGCTGTTAAAGTGAATCTTTGCAAGCATGCCTATTTTTCCTTCCCCATCTGTCTGTTCAGCCAATCCCATATTGCTTGTGCCGCAGGTTGTGAGTTGTGTAGCTCTGAAACTGTATATTTACTAGCATCGGCCCTAGTGCCGCGATGTGCTTTTAAGGTTTTGTTAGAGCTGTATTTGCAGCTACATTCAAAATGTCCAGTGCTGTAATGCTGGAAACCCGGCCATTGTAAAAGGTATTGAAATGAGTTCTTGCTGGAGTTACAAACCCATGAGTCCTCTTTTTGAATTGGGTGGCAGAAGAGCAAGAACTTGGTTTTCTCAAGTGGCGGTTGATAGATAACCGCACTGCGATATTCCAGTGATGTTTTGCCTCTCTCCGATACAGAACTTTATGGATATTTTTTTCTCCCTCTCCTTCTTGCAGGGACTTAAAGCAGCCGACAATGACCCTACAGCCCCCCCGTATGACTCCCTCTTAGTCTTTGACTATGAAGGAAGCGGCTCCACTGCTGGATCCTTGAGCTCTCTTAACTCCTCAAGTAGTGGTGGTGAGCAAGACTATGACTACCTAAATGACTGGGGCCCACGTTTCAAGAAACTTGCTGATATGTACGGCGGAGGTGATGACTGAACTTCAAAGTGAACTTTGTTTTTGGACAAGTACAAACATTTCAACTGATATTCCCCAAAAGCATACAGAAGCTAGGCTTTAACTTTGTAGTCTACTAGCACAAGTGCTTGCTGAAGGCTTTGGCTTAGGCTGCAAACCAATTTGGGCTCCGTGGAATATCAGTGATCCAATGCTGTTTGGAAAAAAATATTGAGCTCAGTTACACTTGAATTTTACAGTACAGAAGCACTGGGATTTTATGTGCCTTTTTGTACCTTTTTCAGATCGGAATTAGTTTTATGTTTAAGGCTTTAATGGTACTGATTTATGAAATGATGCATTAAAGAGACAAAATATGTTGGGGTGGGGAGGAGTAAGGTGAAACACAATATGCTTCAACATGCTTTTGTTACATCGCATTGCTTTTATTAAAATAAGGAGATTAAAAATAAACAAAAAAAATCCTCATGGAACAATTTTATTATCTGGGAGAGAAGACCATGAGGTGGAACAATGTACATTACTTCTAGTTTTAGATGTTAGGGGATTTTTTTTCACTAAAATTCTAAAACTTATGCAGCTGGTTGCAAATAAAGGGAGTTTTCATATCACCAGTTTGTAGCAGAATTGATTTTTTTTTTTTTCCTTATGCTAGAATGTTAGACACATTTTGGTCTTAATCCATGTACACTTTTCTTTTTTCTTTTTTTAATTTCCAGTATTTTTTCCCACTTCACTGTAAAAATGGTATGTGTACATAATGTTTTATTGGCATAGTCTGTGGAGAAGTGCAGAAACTTCAGAACACGTGTATGTATTATTTGGACTATGGATTCAGGTTTTTGCATGTTTATATCTTTCGTTATGGATAAAGTATTTACAAAACAGGTTGCAAACAAGTGACATTGATTCAATTGTTGAACTGTAGTTAGAGTACTCAATATTTTTTTTATTTTTATTTTTATTATTTTTTTTTTGTTTGGGGAGGGAGAAAAGTTCTTAGCACAAAAGTTTTACATAATTTGTACCAAAAAAAAAGGGGGGGGAGGGAGTTGGCCTGATACTGGTGGCACGAGTAAATATACAGTATGTTTTGCGGGCGGGGAGGGAAGGGGGAAGGAGCTTTCAAACTGGAGAGACTTCTGAGAACAGCTTTGCCTCTGTATTGTGTACCAGAATATGAATGATACACCTCTGACCCCAACGTTCTGAATAAAATGCTAATTTTGGATCTGGTGCTTGGTTTGGCTTTTTTTTTTTGTCCTACCTGGCCAGCCCTGACTACCGTAAATAAAAGTACGCAAAGCGCGTTTGAGTTCCCTGGGAAGTTACGTGCACTGCTTCAGCGTTCGATACTGCAGGACTGAAAATAAGCTGCATATAAAATTTGGCATAAATTTGGAAAGCAAGTTCTCAGGTGAAAGCAAATTGATCTGTGCCATTTCTGGGAATTCAGTCTCTTCAATTCGACATCGATGGCTAGCTCTTTGGTTTAATGCACATTATCTAAATAACAGAGCTTGCATCATTTTTGGCTCATTTCTAGACGGGCAGTTTAATGATTGTGTGATTTTGCTGCGGGCTGCATAAATAAAATACATTGCAGATCCTGGCAGTCACCTGTGACCTGGACTTTCTTACGACGAAGTAAAGATAAGCCCCTGTTAACTTCAGTGCACATCAGATCGTGTCCTTCAGGGAGGTGCTTACAGTCATGGAGCTTTGTGAAGAAGTCCCATTAGGGGATTAGTCATTACCAAACATGTTTCTAGCCTGTTAAAATGATCTATTTGTGAACAAAGCAAACATAGTAGGTACAGCAGCTCTGCTGCCTTTCACTTGCAACAATCTGCTCAGGTTTAATGTCTGCATCTACACTCATTAAGGACCTAACTGCGAACAGTGTGAAGCTCAAAACTCAGCAGAAACGCCACATTTCTGCAGTCTGTTGAGAGAGTGGGAGCGGCGGGAGGGGATGCGTGTGCCAGGACTGGTATAGCCGCCTTCTGCGCTGGGAAGGCTGGGTGGGCAGGGGGCGAGTCTGTGGGTGATGGTGCTGCCTCAGTGCTTCGTCAGCATCACACCCTAGCTTGCATGATCTGACTGTGACTTCCAGAGGTAAATCCCGAAATCTGGACGTGGAGAGCATTGAATGCTGCATGTGAGGTATCACCTCTTTACCGCGCTTGTCCTGGGCATGTCTCCTTTCTTCCTCTTGTTCCCAATGATGCCTGTGAAAGTCAAGAGGTAGCAATCCTCTCGGGTTGGGGTACAGCATTTCAGCGTCTGCCTGCCTGGCTATTACTTACCTCGTGCCTTTGGAACTATAGCTTGATGCTGTAACGAAGCCCTGATTTTTCAGTAATGTGTCAAAATTATCAATGTCCTTCTTCAAGCTATTTCTGTATTAACTAGCAGCGTGAGGAAAAAAGATGGAGAGCGGGACAGAAAAATGAAAATCTGGCTATGCGTAGTTAAGTAAGGAAAACTTGTGTAAGGGGTAGGATTTAAACTAAACACGTGCTAAGTAAGCAAAAGGCCCCTTTTAGCACATTGATTTTCTGTCTTCTGCAATTTATGCAAAAAATGCATTTTAAGCATAATAATTCTATTATTGTTATTTGGACCCAACATGCTGGAAATGCTAGATGAATTTTATTTAATTCACATTGAATGCTAAAGATACGAAGAGGGGGAAAGATTTGTGAACTATTTCCAGTTTTGGCTATAGCACATTTTTTTGTTAGAATGGAGCAGAGGTCATCTTTTATGAGCACTCGGCTCTTTTGCACAGCAATAGGAGCTTTATCTTGATCTGACAGTCTTCCAGCTCTACCTACAGCTGCTTTGAAATTGTAGCAATGATTCTCAGACTAGTGTTAGGTCAGCATTAGGTCTACTGAACAGAACAAAGGGTAAATCATTTTTATGCATCTCAAATGCTTTTAGAAGAAAAAAAGATGCTTGAACTGATCCTCTTTCATCAAGCTTCAGGTTGGTTCTTACCCTAGAAATGTGCAACCGAGTTTTGTGCCCATGATACATACTTAAATCCCCATCAGAGGGCTGCACTGAGAGGAAGAGGATGGCCGACCTTTAGACCCTACGGTTGTCCCAGGAAATTCTGGCAGCCTGTTTTGAAAATGGGATTTGGCAGTGATATGTATTGCCTCTGCCTTGCAGACACTGTATCCAAGGGAAATCACTGGCAAGAAATATGGCCTTAGGAACTTTCCCAACTCAGCCTTTCTACAATTTGTATTTGCTTCCAATGATAGTCCTTCATAGCCTATCTCCTTCTGAACTTCAGGGGCTAACAGGTGAGGAGGAGAAAGGTGTTTTGGGGGAATGAACATACATAAGGCCTTAGACGTGGATGGATCTGGCATCCTGTGTTTCCTCTGGGGTTGCGAAGTATTGGCGAAGGACGTTAATACTCACCCCACAACAGTCTAAAACATAGTTATCCTCCAAGTAGTCAAACCAATTGATGTTTGAGTTCTCACCTGGTGATTTTACTGGTGGTGATGTACTCTCAGCTGTGCTGTAGCACTGGTAGAAACTGGCTATAAAGTTTGCGATCTTTCTGAATACAAGAACCACACATAAATCAGATAGGGCAGACAGACAATGAGCACCGCCTTCTTCCCCTTACTCTGAGTTAGTCTGTCTTGCTTGATTCTGCTTTGTAAAATGTTTATAAATTCATGTAAATTTTAAATGGAAGATATTTGTGTCTGTCATGCACGGGTTTGCGGAGAGAAGATACTCCTCAGTTGTGAACAAAAATATTTTAAATAGCCACTTATTTTCTTCTGGTGCCAAAGTAGCAAAGTCTCTCTGATGCTAAAAGCCACATGAAGTCTGCTTCTTGGGAGTTCTGTTTCGCACTACAGAGTATTTTTTGGAAACCTACCAATTCCTTACCCTGAAGAACATTTGTATCTGCTCTGCCATGGTCCCATTCACTTTAAACACACAAGGGAAAACATTTTCTGACAGGTGATGGGGGACATATCCCCAAAAGGGTCTCTCAAACCTGTCTGTAGTCATTCAAGATGTCTCAGGTAAGCCACTGTCAATTCTTACCTTACACAACTACTCCCACCTTCCTAAGGAGCCTTCCTTCTAACAGAAGTAGCATGGTTTGGGCAGATTCGCCTTTGTGGATCAGGAATGTGAAAGCAAAGTCACTGCTTTTACCTCAGCCAATATTAATTATTCAAATAAAATGCAGCAAAACCACTCAAATGCCTTAATACCTAATCCACAATGGTATATTTTATACACAGTTTTCCTCATCCAGCTGGAGATTATCTAGATTTGTATGGTGTCCTTACTTTTTTTCATTTCTTTTACATTTCTTTACGTAAGCTTTACTTTTTACTTACTGTAGGCAAGGATCTTTCCTAGGAGTTTCTCCAAAGCATAGGATAGTTGCCCTTTACTTGATATATGTCACAGGAATAATGAAAAATTTTCCCTTTAGCACCAAAACCCAGCTGGGAAACAGAAGAGAGGAATAGCTAAGGAAAAAAGGCTAAGTGCTTCCCACAGGGACTCGAGGTGCCTTCCATCATACAAATAGGGAAGGAGCATTGCATTTGTTAGGGACCCTCCAGATCAATCAATGCAAGCCACTCTCCAGCCAACCTGCTGCTTCTATATCGGCGAAACAGCTTTTTTTGGTGTAAAGGAGAACTTGGAGATGCCTCTTCTCTGCAGTGTAATGCTGCTGCTGCTGCCGTTCCTGCTAGGGTACATTCCATCACTGGGCTTTCCCAATTTTCCCCCTCAATTTACCTAGACAGTGCTAAATGTCAAATCAGGCTCTACATATTCTTCAATTTACAACCTCAGAGAATCAAGGTCTCAGTCTTGGTTTGGTTGGTTTGCTGTAGACGTGAGGATGATTCTTAACACAGCAACCACTGGGAAGACTTGTCTTCCTTTTCAGAGTTCAGTGTCTGAAACAGTATTTTTCCCATGCAAACTTTGTGGATTTCTAGAATATCTAAAAAAATGCAGCAATTGTCAGTAACACAACAACTACTTATAATCAGATTTCATATTTGTATGCTCTTTTGATTTTTCTGTCACAGAAAAGCATACACTAATGTGGTGACAATGTGAAGTTGCAAGCCCCTTAGAGCTCTTTTGGAGAGATCAGTCAGGGTGAGGTGGTGGGCATGTGCTCTCCGAACTGCTCTCCATGTAGCTCTGGCGGCAGAGAATGCATCTGTATGTGTGTGTAATGAACTGCTGGCGTTCAGGGGATTTAAGTGTAGTGGCAGCTCTCTTGCCCCTCTTCCCTGAGCACACAAAAGCCGCTCACATATGACCCCTGGAACGCAAAACCTGGACCTCATGGGCACCCACATGTCTCGCCTCATTCCTCCCCACCATTCTCTTTACAATCCACTACCACCCGGATGAGATGGTCATTATTTTCTCATCGCTTCCGTCTGTCTTGGATTTTCTTAGATCCTCAGGGTTGGACTAGATGACCTCTAGGGGTCCTTTCCAACCCAAAATATTCTATGATTCTATGATTCTTCTCCTTCCCCCCACCTTGTGAGAGACTAATTTTTAGAAAGTATTTAGGAACATTTATCTCCTATTAACAAAGGCAATGTTCTCTGGTTTATGAATTACTGTTGTTGCTCGCTTGCTTTTTCCACTCCTAGTATATTTTTAAAACCCGTTTGCTTTGCCTTAACAAATTCTACTTTCCCAGTTCTCTTGGCAAGACTGAGAGAATGTTTCTGGTCTCCCCTTCCAAATTTTCAGCTTCTGTAACCAGCTTTTTTGCTGTTGTTTTCAGACCTTTAATCCATCTCCTGTAACAACTAAATGGTCAACCTCTTCTTCCTTGAAGTGGCTGATTTCTTTTTCCTTCTAATGGGGAACATTCTGGTTGACTTCTTATTTTCCTGTGTAGCACCCAGAGAAAAATAAGATTTTGCATGGTTCACAATGGCTTATATTTATTAATATTTCTTAAAATACGTTTTTTTCTGAGAGGTTTTTTTTAACACCAATGCATTTTTAAACCTCGTGGTGGTACATGTACGCGTACCACCACGAGGTTTACAAATGCATTTATGTAATTTTGTGAAACCGCCTTCAGGTGGCTCACCCCCTCCTGCAGAGCCTAAATACTGGTTCCGAAAGCAACATATTTCGCTCTGGGTATGAATAATGAATAGCAGCATTGTGCAAATTATTTATATACTCCTGCTTCTGAAGATAACATTTGTTGATGTGGTATGGGTATATATAGATAGACAGATCTGTGAGCCCACCCCTTCTGTGTTCCATGTTACAGAAGTTTGATTATTACATTACATTTGTTATCTGCAGCACTGCAGGGCGAGCTTATAAAAACCCAGCTGTCTCTGTGCTCCATAAATCAAAAGTAATGGCCAGATAATCAAAATTATGTTCCAATTCTAGAACATTCATTACTGGTGGCATTGTATAAAGCAGATATAAAAACAAGCAGAGTTTTTATGCTAGGATGATTAGAGGGAATTACACTAAAAATGTAGAATCATTACTGGTATGTTTTGACTTGAAGTTAATAAAGAGCACTTTGCTCAGCAAGGTTATTTTAAGATAAACTGAGAAATAAACAAAAATGAATCTTTTAGCCTGACCTAGTCAGGAAGCAATATTCAGAGCCCTATCTTTCTGAGAACTGATTTTTCCTCATTTGCGCAGAATGAAGGCAACCAAGAAAAACAACCAAAAAAAGTAAATCCAATCCTTAAAACTCCTTCTGGATTAGGAGAGGCAACTTCAAAGACCTGCCCTGCTGTCATGTCTCATAACAGAAGAATGCTGGGCTATTACTGAGTGTTTTGATCTTCCCATTTTTTGGGTGCCAAGAATTCACACTGACAAGAGCCCAAATAATCTGGCTGCAGTGTCTAAATCCAAGTTCTAACTTTGAGTTAGTTGCTTTGGTGTTTCCCATTGTTCCCTGTTGGTATGACTAATTAAATCTTTGCTGTTCCTGAGAAAAGACTTTAAAGCCTTAACTTCTGTTTGGGATGTAAAAAGTTCCGGTCCACGCTCAGGAAAAGGGAATTGTGCCTTGGAATTTTATCTGCTGAGTGAATGCCCTAACCATTATTTTGAAAACAGTTCCTTGAGTTTTGCCACAAAAATCTCTGGAAAGCTCTAGATTTTATCCTGAAAGAAACAGATCAAAAATCCTTTGCATTTGTTCACAAAATAAATTGTTTTCTGGACATTCCCACTCAGTCCACAGCTCTTTGAAGGCAAGACTCAAACAGCCATAAAGTTTTCATATGGGACGAGGACCACAAGGAGACATTTTGAGCACAAGCCTGCAGGCTTGGCCTTCAGAGACTGGAAGGCAATCCTTTGCTGAATAGCAGTCCATCAGGTCAAGTTCTCATGATAAATTTTGCTGCTTTGAAACTCAGTAGTGTCAACATGTCCACTGGAGCAAGGAATTACAGAATGTAAGTAAGAGTGGCAGAATACAGCCCTTCAAAAATGGGTTCAGATACAAAGCTACTGAGTCAATGGAGATGCTCCCATTGTGAATGCCCTCAAAGCAGAATTCAGCTCAGAGAAAATGTTTACATCTGTAATATTCCTGCAGCTATATACGATAGTATATGAAGCTAAACAACCTTGAATAACCAGTAATATAAGCACAAATGCAATTTTTTCAGAAATTGGAGACTGGCATAACAATTCCAAGTTGTTATGAACTGCCAGTTGACTTCTTTTTGAAAAATGTCCTTTAATGACTTTATGTTTATTACAGCTCATTGTGTTCACTAAGGCTCTATGTTTGCTGAACTCTGAACCACGCTGTGATGACAGGTGACCCTGTTTAAATGAGTTTTTACAGAAATCTATTTCAGAGCAGTATTTGAAAGAGAATTTTGATGGCGATTTTGTTGGTTGATGGTGTCAAACGCCACTAGACACTTGGATCTTTAGTAGCTGCCACAGGGATATCAGGGCAGCTGCCATTCTAGAGGAGAGGGAAAGGATCACTCCATGAAATTAGATTTCAACACTGCTCCGGTCATACATACAGTAGTAAAAAAGCATATAGTGAAGTGCTGGGTCATGAGCTATAAGCTGAATGTGTGTTTATTATAGGTCCGTGAGCCACAGTCCCTGTTCATTCAATACACCTGCACAATGATGGTGATTTTACAAGGACAGGATTCATAATCAGTGTAAAATAAAACATCAGGCTTCCCTGACGATCATCACAAAATTATTTGTCCTCCCAACAGAGATGAATATACAGTACTTATGCATATTTGCACATCTTATTGAGGGGGAGATTTTTCTCCACCATTGAAAATCTTTGCAAGTCTTAAAAGTTCTATTTTTTGTTACTTGAATATAACGCTGTGTGGGATCCCACCCCCCCCAAAAAACCCATGTTTGCCAATGTCCATTTAATAAAGACTATAATAAAATTAGAGTAGAAAAGGTCAGACTACAGTAGTATCCCATCGACAACAGTATATAAATTTACCCATTGCAGACAACTAAAGAGGTGTTTCATGACAGCATCATCTTGTGAAACCTTTTTTTAATTCTAAAAATGCAACAAAAGGGGTATAATTTTGGAATGAGAGAAGTAGCAAAGGAATGGGCACTTATTCTGCGGTCATAAAGATTTGGGACTTGTGACCCCCCTCAGTGAAAATGAAATTGCTAATGTCGACCCATCTCTAGGAGACAGCACCTCTCATTGATTTTATACATAATTCAGCACAATTGACAGCCTTTTCAGGACAAGCTGGAGACTGATATGTTATGGAGGCTAAATTGCTTCTCCCTTCTGGAAAAGAGGGTCCCTTGAGGCCATGATTTATGTTTAATGGTGTGACAGTGGGGACTGTGAAGAAGCAGGACTACGTTATGGCTGATGGGAAGATACTTAAGTGCAGTAGTGGCACAATAAAAAACTGCCCCCATGGAAATTGTCATTGTCATAAGACACCCCAAAAACCCTTTTTCCCCCTCTGTCTTGTCCCAAATTGTAGTAAAAGACATTAGGGCACCTTACCCATGTTTAGTTTCGCATATGGAGTACCAGATGTATTTTCTGTGCAATCGGCTGGTGGGCCAGCCACGGTAAGCCTAATCAGCAGAAAAGCAAAGCTGATGGGAAAATTCTGCAGCTTCTGTGGTGATGCTCTTCTGCCTTTGTCACTGGTTGTATTGCTCAGACAAACAAGCAGCTGCGGAATAAACCTGGGCACAAAACTGAAATGTGCCCATTTTCTTTAACTGTCTGGGTCTGAGCTTCCACCACGGCTCCTGGGTGGTGATGATGAGATCTCTCCAGGGTAGGAGCAAATGCACAAGCCCTTCTCATGAAGCAGCTGCTAATCCCCACCCTCATTCGTGCCACACGAATTTGTGTATCAGCTCCACAGTGCCAGGGGCAGGCAAATGTGAAATAATGAGCCTAAGGGTACATTTTTTTCCTTTGCCGTCTCATAGAAAATCTTCTTCCTCCAAGAAGCACCACCTCCGCCAAACAGCCGGTGTGCAGCTGTCATTGTGGCGCCCTGGGTTTGGCCACGCAGATGGCCAGTCTCCGGCCACCACACACCTCATGCGGGGTCAGAACCGAAACCGAAAATTCTATTCCTGAGCTGGACATCCCCAGAATTCCCACTTTGCTGGAGAGGTTTGTTATTGCAAAGTAGTAGCAAAAATATCTCTGTTGTTTGGAAACAATGGTAGCTGAAACCCATTGTTCTGTCTTATTTTCTTTTTTTTGTTTATGCGAGTCGGTGATGAACACAGTCTGTATTCACTGATGGTTTGCAAAATTCAGTACATGTAAGAGACTATTCTTGCAGCGTAATCAGATAATTAGATGTTTTGTCATTGTCTTGCACTGTTTAGTATAAAATACTTTGAATGACAATATGGCAGCTCTTCCCAGCAAACTTTACAAGCTGCTTGTTCCAGGCTGCGAGTTAACTTTAATTGGGTGTCCTGAGATTTACTACAAGGAAGGTAATAACCTCAGTATGAGAGCAAGACGCTACCTCTTTTCACTGTTGTCAGTGTTGTAAATACAGGCTAATTTTCCAATGGCCTCACTCTTTCTCCAGTGATCATGTTTACCAAAAGAGGTATAACCTGACCCCATAATTTCTGCAGACTCTGTAATATGCAAACACAACAGTGATCCAAGTGGCGCCGTGTGTGAACGAGTGTA